>NW_020664409.1:1041982-1047060 GCF_002925995.2 Terrapene triunguis
TTGCTTGAGTTAGGGCTGTTGTCTAGTTCTTCAGCCGTTGGTATTTGAACTTTATCTCATCAGGACGGGCTGGTGCTGGAGGTTGATTCTATCACCCATGCATCCCTCATTCACACATCTCAACTAGACTAATAAAATTACAGCAGGGTTTGCAACAATGAAGGTTGCAGCAAGCCCTTACAAAATGGAGTAAGCGTTTTAAAATGGGGTTTGAATTACAATATGGCACAGAAGTTACAATGTAGAAAAAATGGCAAGTGTAATGAAAGTTACAATGTAGGCAAAATGGCAGGTGTAATGAAATGGTGAACAGAAGTTACAATGGTACAGGATAACTAAAAACAATTTCATTCATGAGTCCTACAGATATGGGTAGAGATCTCTTTTAATATTCGAGAGAGAAATGCTTTTGGCAATTGTCATAATGGGAGACTCTGTGACATTTTCCAGCATACAATCTGGACGGTTGAACAGCGGTGTCGCACAGTCTTGAGCATGAAAATTCACTCCCAGCTAAACACATGAGTACTCTGGCCTGTCACTTATGAATTACGTACAGGGAGAAACCCGCAAATTCTTAGTCCCAGCCTTGTTCCCCAGAAATGTGTGTTTTGTACTGCTCAGTACCCTTTTGAACAGTAGAAGCTCATAGAAAATCCGTCATTTCATCAAAGGAAAATGATGATGCACCAGCCTTGTTATCCCAAATTGAGTTTCCCACACAAACTAATCCAAACACACTGGTTAAGATAAAACAATAAGATAAATTTAACTACAGAAAGATAGATTTTAAGTGATTTATGAGTGATGATGCATAAAAGTCATGATTGGTTACATCAAAAGAAAATAAGAGTAAAATGCAAGCTAATACCTAACTTAACAAGCTATGTGAATTTAAAAGCAAAAGGTTTTCCTCACTAGTAAATTTCACTGGCTGGGTTTTCTTTCAACTAAGGTTTTTAATTTCAAAAGGGCAGATTTGGGGAAATTAAGGGAATTAGGTAAAGAAGTCAGCTGGACCAAAGAGCTCAAAGTCTTAAATGTGGAGGAAGCTTGGAATTACTTCAAATCAACTATACAAAAACTGTCCGAAATTTGCATCCCAAGAAAGGGGGAAAAAACCTATAGGGAAAGGTTCCAGACCCAGCTGGATGGATAATCACCTCAAAAAGGGTACTAGGAGCAAACAGAGAGCAGAGTAAGGAGAGAGATATGGGAAAAGGCATTTGATTAGTAAAGAAAGCTACATAGTGGCAGTTGGAAAATGTAGGGATAAAATGAGAACTGCTGAATTAGCTCTTGCCAAGGTAATTAAAATAAATAAGAGGGTTTTTAGTTATATAAATAAAAAGAGAATAAGGAGTAATGAGATTGGGCCTCTATGCAGTGTGGATGGGAAGGAGATTAAAGATAATCTAGGTATGGCCCAAAAACAAAGTATTCATTCAGTCTTGGTTTTTCAGTAAGGATGATAATATGGAACATGGGCATGAAGGCAGTACAGCTGATGGAAATGAGTGTCAAGAAATGGAAATTACCACATCTGAGATGGAAGAAGATCTTAAAGAAATTACTGCATTCAAATTGTGGGGCTGGATAATTTCCATCCCAGAATACTGAAAGAACTGGCACATGAAATTGCTATTCTGGTAGTAAGGATTTTTAGTAAATCTGTCTATTTGGGTGTAGTACCATGTGATTGGAGAATAGTTAACGTTGTACCTATATTTAAGAAAGGGGGTATGGGGGGAAAGGGAGAGAAGAGTGATTCGGGTAATTACATACATGTTAGTTTGATCTCAGTAGTAGGCAAGGTTTTAGAACAAATTATGAACAACAAGAAGAAAAATTAAATGTAATGGGGTAAATGATTTAAAAAAATATAATGCGATATGGTTTACCAAATGTAGATCATGCCAGACTAACCTGATTTCCTTCTTTGAGGAAATAATGATTATTTGTTGTTGTTTTTTTTAAGATAAGGGAAGCCTTCGTGCAATAGATCTGATATACTTGGACTTGGGTAAAGTATTTGACATGGTACTACAGGGGAAATTAGTTAAATTAGGGAAGATGAGGACCAGTACAAACATTGTAAAGTGGACAGGGAATTGACTAAAGGGGAGCAGGACATGGTTTTTGCTGAAAGCTGAATTATCGGACTGGAGGGAGGTTACTAGTGGAATTCCTCAAGGATCACTTTTGGGACCAATCTTAGGTAATATTTTTATTAATGACCTTGGTATGAAAAGTAGGAGTGTGCTGTTGGAATTTGCTGATGATGTAAAGTTGGGAGACATCAATACAGAGGAGGATCAGAATATTATACATGAAGAACTGGATGACCTTCAAGACTGGAGTGACAGAAATGGGATGAAATTCAAACTAGGGCCAGGTCACGAAGTTAGGGTCCAATCCATTGGAAGTGAAAGAGGAGGGGAGAGACCTGAGTGTGTGCACTAATCACAGGATGACTGAGCTACCACTGTGATGCAGCTGTGAAAAAGGCAGATGTCATCCTAGAATGTATTAGGTGAAGCATTTCAGAGAGAGAGAGAGAGTGTGTGAGAGATGCCATTGTACAAGGCCTTGGTGAAATTTCATCTGGAACACTGTGTACAATTCTGGTCACCCGTGTTTAAGCCCCTTCGTTTTCAGTTTAAACCGATTTTTACTGAACCCACCCAGGTTTTACAAAAAGTATTATTTGTTTTTTTTCTGATTTTTCACCCTACTTTTGTATCATTCAAATATATAAAAAAATAACTTGTTTTATTAGTAAAATACAATACATTGCATGAGATACATATATTATGATAATATATTAGTCTGTGTGTATATGGAAAGCTACCTGTTGAAGTAAGGCCATGTATTAGTCTAGAAGACACATACAATAAACAAACAGACATTCATGCAAGCTCTGAAGTGCGTGTACATCTGAACATACTGATGAATCTCATGCCCACCACATACCATTTCGAGCAGTTAGCAGATAACTGCTTAAAGATTTGACACACTAAAATGGGAAGAAAATGAAAATCTGTTCTTCTGTCCACCAAAATAAACCCCAATATTTACCCAGAAAAATTAATAGTTTTTTACACTGATCTTTAGCTGTTTTTGTTGTTGTAATAAACACCAATAAATTCCCAGGAAAAATTAAATTAAATAAAAACCGACAACTAAGGGTCCTACTCATCGTGGAAGATAAATTCAAGAAAGATAAATTCAAACTGGAACAGATGCATAGAAGAGCTATTAGGATGGTTAGGGGAATGGAGGGTGTCACCGTGCCTCCAGGAGTTACAACTGAGAATGCCAAATTCAGAACAAACTGCTGAGAAATAGGGGAGACACACCCCAAATCCAGTGGTTATTCTCCCATAAACTATCAATCCAGCAACAAAAGTAAACTTCTGTCTCACCAGACTGACTAACAAGAAGTCAGAATTGCAGCGCCTTTAGGTATGCCAGTCCTGGATTCAATACCCAGTCACTAGACTTAATGATGAGTGGTTATTTAAAACCAGTTTCATCAAACAAAAGGGTTCTTCTGATCCCAAAGGACCAGCCACATACCCAGGTCAATATATAACTCAGATCTTACCCAATAATCACGCTGTTGCCAATCCTTTAGTATCTAATAGCTAAAGATTTATTTATAAAAAGAAAAAGGTGTGAGTTAAACCTGGTTAAAGGAATCAAATACATACAGTAATTGCAAAGTTCTTGGTTCAGGCTTGTAGCAGTGATGGAATAAACTGCTGGCTTGTTAAGTCTCTGGTTGCTTCCAAATCATTGGAAGGTCCTCAGTCCCTTGGTTAGAATGCTCCCATTAGAATAAATTCGTAGTTGAGAGGTTTGAACAGGAAAGAGGCCAAAATGGAGATGTTTCCAGGGTCTTTTATAGGTTCTGCCAAGTGAAGGGAAACCCATTGTTTTCACTCTGGGAAAATTACAGGGAACATGATGGTGTTTGGAGTCACATGGGCAAGTCACATGTCCATGCCTGCTTCACTTAGTCATAGTAGACACCATCACCCATACTCTAGTTAGAACGGTCACAGGAAAGTCCATTAAGTGTAGATAGGCGTCTCCCATGGTCTATTGTGAGTTAAGTGTTCCTTGATGGGCCATTTAACTTGAATAGTCCCTTCCAAATTGCGGGCTAAGATTGCACCCTTGTGGGTGTTACCACAGCAGCAAACATTCAAAATACAGGTTTCATAGATTCATAGATTCTAGGACTGGAAGGGACCTCGAGAGGTCATCGAGTCCAGTCCCCTGCCCTCGTGGCAGGACCAAATACTGTCTAGACCAGGGGTCGGCAACCTACGGCACGCGAGCCGATTCTGAGTGGCACGCAGCTCCCTGCCGCGGTCCCGGCCCCCAGCCCCACTCAGCCCCCCCGCCCACCGCTCTCCCTTGCCGGGGCAGGCGGCAGAAGCTTGGTTCTGCGGCAGCCAAGCTTCCCCCCCTCTCCTGCTTCTTCCCCCAGCGGTGCTTTCCTGCCCCTCCTCCTCTCTGTCCCTGGCCAATCAGCTGATGGCCCTAGTGAGGGGGAGGGGGAAGAGCGGCAGCGTGCTCCCTGCTCCGTAGAGGATGCAGAGAGAGGTAGGGATGGAGCCTGGGGGAAGGGGGTGGAACAGGGCATATCCCTTCCAGCCCCCTGCCCTGAGCCGCTCAGGGCAGGGGGCTGGGAGCACCCCAGCCTTCTGCCCTGCACCCCCCATACCCCCAGCCATCTGCCCTGAACCCCCCACACCCCAACACACACCCAACCTTCTGCCCTGCACCCCCCACACCCCTCAGCCCTCTGCCCTGAACCCCCCACACACACTCAGCCTTCTGCCCTGCACCCCCCACGCCCCCCAGCCCTCTGCCCTGAACCCCCCCATCCCAACACACACCCAGCCTTCTGCCCTGCACCCCCACAGCTCATCCCTCTGCCCTGCACCCCCCACACCCCTCAGCCCTCTGCCCTGAACCCCCCACACACACTCAGCCTTCTGCCCTGCACCCCCCACGCCCCCCAGCCCTCTGCCCTGAACCCCCCCATCCCAACACACACCCAGCCT
>NW_020664409.1:1047160-1078068 GCF_002925995.2 Terrapene triunguis
ACCCAGCCTTCTGCCCTGCACCCCCACAGCCCCATCCCTCTGCCCTGCACCCCCCACACCCCCAAGCCCTCTGCCCTGAACCCCCCACACCCCAACACACACCCAGCCTTCTGCCCTGCACCCCCCCACAGCCCCCAGCCCTCTGTCCTGATCTCTGAACCCCTGCCACACACACCCCAGCCTTCTGCCCTGACCCCTGAAACACCCCCTCCCCCAGGTTTAGGGTCCCAGCCGCAGGCCTTGATCAGCCCTCTGCCAGCCTAGGTGAACAGAACCCCAGGCTGGCAGCAAGCTGAGCAGGCTGGTGGCGTAAGATCAGCATTTTAATTTAATTTTAAATGACGGTTCTTAAACATTTTGAAAACCTTGTTTACTTTACATACAATAGTTTAGTTATATAATATAGACTTATAGAAAGAGACCTTCTAAAAACGTTAAAATGTATTACTTACGCGCGAAACCTTAAATTAGAGTGAATAAATGAAGACTTGGCACACCACTTCTGAAAGGTTGTCGACCCCTGGTCTAGACCATCCCTGATAGACATTTATCTAACCTACTCTTAAATATCTCCAGAGATAGAGATTCCACAACCTCCCTAGGCAGTTTATTCCAGTGTTTAACCACCCTGACAGTTAAGAACTTTTTCCTAATGTCCAACCTAAACCCTCCTTGCTGCAGTTTAAGCCCATTGCTTCTTGTTCTATCCTTAGAGGCAAAGGTGAACAAGTTTTCTCCCTCCTCCTTATGACACCCATTTAGATACCTGAAAACTGCTATCATGTCCCCTCTCAGTCTTCTCTTTTCCAAACTAAACAAACCCAATTCTTTCAGCCTTCCTTCATAGGTAATGTTCTCAAGACCTTTAATCATTCTTGTTGCTCTTCTCTGGACCCTCTCCAATTTCTCCACATCTTTCTTGAAATGCGGTGCCCAGAACTGGACACAATACTCCAGTTGAGGCCTAACCAGCGCAGAGTAGAGTGGAAGAATGACTTCTTGTGTCTTGCTCACAACACACCTGTTAATACATCCCAGAATCCTGTTTGTTTTTTTTTGCAACAGCATCACACTATTGACTCATATTTAGCTTGTGGTCCACTATGAGTCAACAGTGTGATGCAGAGGTACATAGTTAATATTCGTAACTTCAGATACAAAAATGATACGTGCATACAAATAGCATAGTCATATCCAGCAAATCATAACCTTTCCATAGACACCTTACTTGACATACTTTGTACAAGATTTGTTGCAATTATAGAACAGTGGTAGCAACAATGATCTACATGGTCATATTTTATCAGATAATGTCACAGAGGGGTCCTGTCTTTATGAGAGGAGACTGGAAGAGCTTGACTTGTTTAGTCTGGCAGAAGGAAGACTGAGAGAGGATATGATTGCTCTCTAGAAATACATTAGGGAGGTAAATACCAAGGAGGATGAAGAGCTATTTAAGATAAAGGACAATGTTGGCACAAGACCAAATGGATATAAACTGGCCATGAACAAATTCAGTCTTGGAATTAGAGGAAGGTTTCTTACCATTAGAGAGGTGAGATCCTGGAACAGCCTTCCAGTAGGAGTTGTGGGGGCAAACCGCTTAATTAGTTTTAAGAAAGAGATGGATATATTTATGAGTGCATTTGTATGACAGGCTTGCTTGTGATGGTAGAAGGAAGGGCTTAATAGCCATGAGGCTCACTTCCAGTTTGTCTTGTGTTCCTAAAGTTCATGCTTCAGGGTTTCAGTCGGCCACTGTCAGTGTATTCTGGGAGGGTTTTGTAACCTCCTTTCTCTGAAGCATCACAGATGCCCATGGCTGGAGATGTAGGACATTGGACATGGTGGGCCAGGGCTCTGAGGGCACCTAGCATTCTCTCTAAAGTGCGTGGCTGGCTTGCTCCTGCTTACATGCTCATGGTCTAGCTGATCACCTTATATGGAGCGGGGAAGAAATTTTCCCCCAGGTCACACTGGCAGTGACCTTGTGCCTCGATCCTTCTTGTTCTTTGGCTGAGGTACATAATAGTCTAGTCTCCTGTGGGCTGTAATAGTTTGGTCTCTCTTCAGTTGTTGGGTTTAGTGTGTGGGTGGTTGTGACGGTTTGGATCACAGAAACCCCCTTGGGAATTGCCACCTGATGTGCGTAGACTACCTCTGAGCCTGTTTTCCCTGCCAGCTTGGGACTTCAGTCCCTTGCCTGGTTTGAGCCAGACACGCTTTCCTGCTGCAAACACAGATCCAGGTCTGAAACACATCCCTCACAAGCTTTAGGCTTAACTGAAAACAGCTTAAGAAGTGCTCCTGTCTCCAGCACTCAGATACCCAACTCCCAATGGGGTCCAAACACCAAATAAATCCATTTTACCCTGTATAAAGCTTATACAGGTAAACTAATAAATTGTTGGCCCTCTATAACAGTGATAGAGAGATATGCACAGCTGTTTGCCCTCCCCCCCCAGGTATTAATACATACTCTGGGTTAATTAACAAGTAAAAAGTGATTTTATTAAATACAAAAGTAGGATTTAAGTGATTCCAAGTAATAACAGACAGAACAAAGTGAATTACCAAGCAAAATAAAATAAAACATGCAAGTCTAAGCCTAATACAGTCAGAAAACTGAATACAGGTAAATCTCACCCTCAGAGATGTTTCAATAGGCTTTTTTCACAGACCGACCTCCTTCTAGTCTGGGTCCAGCAATCATTCACACTCCTGTAGTTACAGTCCTTTGTTCCAGTTTCTTTCCGGCATCTCTTTGGGGTGGAGAGGCTATCTCTTGAGCCAGCTGAAGACAAAATGGAGGGGTAACCAGGGGTTTATATAGTTTCTCTCTTGTAGGTGGAAACCCCCCTCTCCCCCTGTGTAGAATCCAGCTACAAAATGGAGTTTTGGAGTCACATGGGCAAGTCACATGTCCATGAATGACTCAGTTTTCTACAGGACGTTCCCAGGAAAGCTCAGATGTGGATTGGCGTCTATCAAGGTCCGTTGTTAACCAAGTACTCCCAATTACTTGAATAACCCCTTCACGCTATGTTGACCAAATCTGCCTTAGGTTCTTTCTACAGTAAACACTTTAAATACAAGCATAGAGCCAATGTTCATAACTTCAGATATAAAAATGATACATGCATACAAATAGGATGAATACATGCAGAAGAACATAACCTTTGCAAAGATATGTTACATGGCATATATAGTATAAAACATATTCCAGTTATGTCATATTTACACTCATAAGCATATTTCTATAAAGCATTATGGGGTGCAACGTCACAGTGATATTGGTAACCTGTCATATACAGGAGGTCAGACTGGATGAACTAGTGGGTCCTTCTGACCTTAAACCAATTTCTAAGCGAGCTCCTAATTAAACCTAAATATTTTTTTTAAATATGGCATGAAAATCAACAAAAAGAAGTAAATGTAAATGTTTGAGTCATATGTTCTAAGTAACCTCTACTTGTATGCATGCTACTTTTCTGTCATTTACACATGCTTGTCCAGTTAGTAGATTTTAACACTTCAATGCAAGTTCTCATGTAGATGTTCACAAAGTTGCTTCTTTGGAAGCAAATGGAAAATGGAGGTAAAACCCCTTTGATTTTTTGTCCTATTCTGCGCTATGCTTATGTTAAAAATAGCATCTCTTTACTCAACAGACTGGGTTTTTTTATGCATTGTTACATCTTCTTATATAACCATGGCTGAGTAAGGTGGATTCTATTCCATCTTGTACAAAATCTAACAAGTTTTTTCTTAAGCTCCAATTAGTTTTATCCTGTGCGAACCCATTATTGCATAGGTGTCAGAGGTGGTTGTATGGTTCCAACAGTGTTAGCCACATAGTTTGTGTGTTTCCTGAGGCATACTGATGCTAAAATATTAAGGGCCTGATCATAATGACAGTTTTACATCAGTGTCACCCCACTGATTTTAGTGCATAAAACTTCTTTAATGAAGTGCAGAGTTGGCCCTTCAATTTAGTAGTATTACTATAGTTGTGGCAGAAGAGGGACTCTAAGTGGCCTCTATTTTCAGGGGCTTTGTAATTTTGGGGGGTGAGAGGAAAGGGGGAACCGTTTGGAGCTGAGATTCCTTATGTTTGTAGCCATACAAAAAGTGAAACTTGCTTTGGAATTATGGTTTATTAAATTTAATTTTAATAATTCATATTTATTAAAGATGAAAGTGTGATTTTTACATACACGAGTAAGTATTTCTTTAAGGTTGTCAGGATGCAATTTTTTTTAAACTTCAGATTTCAGGCTTTGGATATAATGAATATAGTATTGCCAACTCCAAGTGTTCAAAAATCACGAGTCTAGGCCCCCAAAAGTCATGACATTGGCCTAAAAATCATGACTTTTAAAATATATTACTGTTTTTAGATTCCTTTTTTGTTTTGCCTTCTGAATTCTGAGTTTGTAGGTACACTCAAGTTCATGTCTTCATGCTTTTCTTTGCAACCACAAGGGCTAGAAACTAATTTTAAAAGAGCTGTCTGTCACATAATCACCTGACTCTGGGAGCTGGGACTTAAAAAAAAAAAAAAAAAAAAAAAAAAAAAAAAACCAACCCTGCCAAATATGGCAAGACTTACAATAAAATAGTGAGGGCTGGCAACTCTACTCAATACAGGCTAATGCCTTGGTTATGTTTGAAATGATTTTATGGAGAAATAGCGAAGCACTTGAAAATCAGTTACCCAAGGAGAATTTATTTTAATGACTGTCACTATTCTTCGCTTCACTGTCTTCCAAGACAGGTGTGAGAAGCAAGCTGAGTGAGGTAATATCTTTTATTGGACCAACTTTTGTTGGTCAGAGAGACAAGCTTTCGAGCCACACAGAGCCACCCACCGTGTGTCTCTAGTATTCTGGGACTGACACGGCTACTACACTGCAAGATACATGTGAGACATTCAAATGAAAGTATAATGGTACAATCACTTAAATATATTTGGTTAGATTCTTTAATTGTGTGATTGTTCTTTCTTATTTAATTAGCTTTCTTATATAGTGCTTTAAAATTAGGAAGTGTGTTACAAGTGGTAAGTTATTTTTAAATCATGGAAATTCTGTGCAAAAATAGCTATTGCAACATTGGTTTAGAATTAAAATGCACAAAATTCAAATCCACAAAAAGCCTAACTTTGAATTTCCTGACTTTTAAATATTTATTCATAGTGTTGTATTCATACAGCAATTTAACTATTTGCTAAGAGCTGATGTAACATGCTACTGGCATCTTCTCTATTAACTAATATATATATATATAACACTATATATATATATATATATACACATACAGACAGACAGACAGACATTTCTTGTAACAATAGTCATGTCCAGAAATTAGCCCAAACCAAAATCCCAAATGCAAACACTCCCAAACTTCACAGCTCAGTCCCATTTCTATTTGTGATACTACAGGTCAGTACTGTACCTAAGAAACTCCATAATAAATTAGAAAAATAGAATAATATATTGTGACTTAGAGGATAACTTTTGTATAAGGCTGTAATTTTTGTCATAGTCCTGAGTATCTTCTGCTGTTCTTCTCTGCTAGCATTGGCTAGACTCAGAGCCTGAAGATTACCAGCAATGTGAAGCTCATTTTCAACCTGTTGACTGTTAAGATTCCCTTATTTTTGGTTCTGCCATCAGTTTATAAAGCTCAGATACATACAGAAGCCTTAGGTTAGAAGTTTGGACTTTCACAAACTACTGATCAGACCAGCCTGAACAAATTCACATTGAAAAAAGATTGGAAAGCAGCATAAGACGTTTTTTTCCTTCTGACTGCTTGTTGGTATTTTGGTGTGCACTGTTTGCTCTTTGAATAATGGGTCACCTGATGCAGTGTAATAACCAGCAGCTAGAACCTTGCCTTTAGGTGTTTAATGTGGGTTTTACAACATGAGTTCTTAGTTAAATTGAACTGTTTCTAAATCATGGTAAAAAGCCCCACTGCAAACAGCTGTTGGGATTTTATGTTTAAAGCTTTCCTGTAGAATGAAAACAACTGATGCTTAACTTGATGGCATGACAGTAATGAATATATACAATTTAAATATCCCACCAAACCCACCCGTACAAGGAGAAACATCATGCTGCACTATATTATGGGAAATTTGAGAAAAACTTTCCAACTAAACAGTTAAACTTTTATGCTAGTTTCATACAAGCTTGATTTAATTTTTTCCCCAGTCCTGTGACATTGTAGGGATACTTTCTGGACTCATTTTAGAGGGACAAAATCAACTTAAAAATAACGCTTCTTTCTGAATTTGTTGTACTGCTGCTGTAATGACTAACGTCTATGATTACTGTAGCTGAAAGAGATTGGAGAACAAAAGTTTTTTTTCCCTTTGTTTCAATTACTTTACTCTGACAGCACTTTGAGTACAGTCAGTTTAATCATTTCCCCTGTAGTAATTTTTGACAGCTTTCCCTGTTTGTGTGGGTCTTTCGCACCATGACAGTGATAGACAAAAACATTGTAAAAATGTGCTTGTCAGATCATAAAAATTGAGATGGGAACTCGGGGCATGTATTGCACTTGAAATTACTTTGTACTCTTTTAAAAACTGACTAGATTTCACGTTGACTGTATCCCTTTTAAGTGCACATTTTGGACCAGAGGTGGGGAGGAGGTACTTCAATACCACACCACTTCTTCAAATTGAAATCTGGATACATTTTAATGGGAAAAAACTGACCCCCTTCATATTTGGTGTGTTCCTACCACGTGTAGGGTGGGACAGCACTTTCCTTTTGCTCCTACGCTTACTGATGCTGAGTCAGACCTTGAGGCAGGGCTTCCTGTCTGTGACTGGCAAGAGACATGGAATGTTTCCTTCATTTGTTTCTTGTCTGTCTCTCTCCTTTTCTGATTTACATCTTACTGTCTCCTTCTTGTTCTCCTGTTCTCTCTCGTTTTCCCCAGCACCCTTTCCTGGGGCTCTTCCTTGTCCTGTTAGTTTTCTCCCCATTCCTTCTTCATATTTCCGTTCCATTCTTTTCTCCATCTACCTTTGCTCGTCCAACCTCATCTTTTGCAACAAATCTTGGAAAAAGGAACTTTCTATGTAGTTTTTTTCCCCCATGCTGCTTTGTTTAGCACAATGTTGATTCAGTCCCACATTATGTGGCAAGTGTAGTAGACAGAGTGGGGAGCAGAGCTCAGATCTGTTGCACTGGCAGAATCTGGAAACATGTAGAAGTATAGAAGCTACATGCTAAATGAGACATGCAGGTCTAATAAGTTCCCAGGCAAGAATTATTGTTTCATTCTTCCCCCTCCGATCCCCCCAATAGCTGATTCAGGCCACTCCATCACCAGTCACTATATACAGCTGCACATCTTGTAGCAGATGTTCAGATCTTGGTCTCTGTCTCTTTAATCTTAACCCCCTCCTTTTTCTTGTTTGGACTCTTCTATGCTTATGAAATATGCCAACATAGTGTTTATAAAAGTATGCTCCGTTCCACTTTCTTCAGGGGATGAAAATAGATGCAATGTTCTTAGAAATAACCAGATATTCCAGCCCCTTTTACAGAGTACATACAAATAAATAAAGTCCTACTACTACTGGTGTATATCAATCTCTTATATCATTCCACCTTGAAAGCTGATTTTAGATGGGATGCTTTAGTGGCAACATGGACCATCAGTATGATACAGCGATTGCAATCTCAAATAAAAATTCCTATCTATAGTGTAATGAAACCTTTGGTTAAAAGCAACACCTGCCAATAAAGAAGACCAGAAGGATACAGTCATTGAACAAATGTATTCTGAAGCATTAGAAGGGAATGATACCACTACTTGTACAATCGGTGAAGGAAAACAATGGGCAACCCAGCCCTCTTTCTGGAAGCTCTTAGACCAGTGGTTTTCAACCTGTTGCCCGTGGACCCCTGGGTGGTCCACAAACTGTCTTAAGATTTCCAAAGGGATCCACACCTTCATTTGAAAATTGTCAGGGGTCTGCAAATGTAAAATGGTTGAAAACCATTGTCTTAGACTCAATAGCCTGTACTCTCATTTGCGTAAATTCTAAACTAATCAAGCCAATATTTAGTGATGTAGAGGTGCCAAAATTAATAGTCCTTTATCTGTGACCACAATTTGTAAATTCACCTATTTATACCGTAACTTTTATAAAGCATCCTTAGGGCATAGTACTACAAAGTGCGCTGTGCAGTTAGTTGTAGGTGAAAAGATTTCCAGGGAAGCTTCAAAGAGAAGGAAATGACTAAGTGTCTTGAAGGGAACCGCAATAGAGTTCCAGCTAGATGAGGCATCACAAATGAAAGAACAGCTTCCAACTGCAGATAAGTAATAGGGAGAGGACAGAGAGGAAGCCAAGATTGGAGTTGGGGGTGGGGGGTAAATAGTCAGAAATGAAAGGTTGAGGAATGTCTATCCATGAAGTGTGTGTATTGAGAACAGCGAGGTGGCTTTTCTTTTCTCAGCAAGATTGAGGATAAGTCACTAGACTGGGACACAGGAGACCTGGGCCCAATTCCCTACTCTGCCACAGATTTCCTGTGTCCTTCGACAAGTCACTTAATCTTCTCCGCCTCAGCTTCCCATCTATAAAATGGGTATCTCTCCTTACCCTGTAGGATGATGTGAGGATAATTTCATGAACATTTTGAGGCACTCAAATGTTGTTGTAAAGGCCATATAAATTTCTATGTAGATAGGAAGTAATCTGAAGATGATGGAAGATGGGGTGGTGGGAAAGGTATGGTCTTTCTTCTTGAGCAGGAGCAAGTTGACAAGTTAAAGGGAAAAAGCATCAGGCTGATTTAAAAGGAAAATCCTCCTTTCACCACTGATCCATAGTTACATGTTCACATTGATAACATAATGTTGACTTATTTATTACTGACACAATTCCTGTTTCAGCTCCATTGGTGAGAGCACCTTTACTGTTTTTTTTTAAAGTCTTTGTAGTTTATAAACATTTTAAAACAAATTATTATAAAATTAAAATCCAGGGAACAAAGACAAAATGACAATGGATTAAGTTAAAACCCAAACAAGGCACAATGAAGGTATACAAGGGAAGAGAAATTAAAGGAAAAACCTCTGGGGAAGAAAATGCAAATCCTAAGGTGCAAACCTCTTTGAATAAATGCAGGTGGCCTGATTTGGGTCTCACTTTCCGTACATATCTTGTACCTATTTATGAATGTCAGTGCTGCAGGAGGAACCAGAGACACCTAACCAAAACCGAGGCCACTGGCTTGCAGTTCTCATGCTAAAGCAAGCTTCCACAAAGGGAAGAGGAACTGGGTGTTTTTGGTTAACTTTAACCCTGGACATAATGTCATACAAATATTATTTTATTTTGATTGGAAGCTTAAAGCATAAACCTGGGACTCAGGAGATCTGGGTTGTGTTTCTGGGTCAGCCACTGACTTACTGGGCTTGTGCAGCTCACTTAATTTTATCTGTCCCTCTCTATGCTTCAATAGCCCCATCGTCAGAATGGAGAAAATAAATAATTTCCTCTCTCACAGGGTAAGATGGGGCTTAATGAATGATGTCAAGAGCTGTGAGATGACAGAATGTGTGAGAAAACTCTTGTTATTAATTTCAATTTGTCACAATCTGTTTTGTTTTTTAATGTTTTAGTTGAATATGACAAGGAGTTCACACCTCACCAACGACACCACAAAGAGTTCAAGTTTAACTTGTCCCAGATCCCAGAGGGGGAGGCGGTTACTGCTGCGGAATTCCGAATCTACAAGGACTGTGTCATGGGGAGTTTTAAAAATCAAACCTTTCTTATCAGCATCTATCAAGTCCTGCAAGAACATCAGAACAGGTACATAAAGGACAGTCACTCTTTTTCACTAACCACAGCAACTGTGAAGCCTGGGGTGAAGGGCTCCTTTTTTAAGGAAGTGGGAATATTCGGAAGGTGCAGAAATCACTTAGTAGAATATTTTTTGCCCAGGTTAATAGGGGTTGTTACTGTTCAGGTTTCATTTATTGGGAAGTAGACTTCATAAAATATAAAATGGATATGGACTGAAAAATCTCTACAGTAACTTAGCCCAGAATATCATTTGGGGAGTATAACTTTGTTGACTTAAAGTAAGACAAGAATCTAGGATGAAGCCATGTAATTTTAGACTAAAGATTCTATATTGCTAACATTATTCATGCACACTAAAATGGGTATGTTCCATTTCAAATAGATACTAAAAGGATATGTAATAGAGCCTATCCTGGAAATGTAGAGTAAAACTGCTACAGAAACATTGCTAAGCAATGTAGTCCTGATTCTCCTCCGAGTTGCACCTTTGTAAATCAGAAGTACAGTAACTTGATTGACTTTAGGTGAATTACACCAAGGAAAATGAGAAGGAGAAGAAGACAGCCCCAGAATTACAGGAGCTGAACTTTATATCTTGATAGGTTAAAAAAAAAAAAAAGTGCTTTACTTTTACAGGAAGATCAAATTCAATGCACTTGGGAAACTATGTAGGTTATTTTCTCCAGGAAATCCCTCTGTTAAAGGTTAGTTGACAATCTAATCACAGAATCATAGAAATGTAGGACTGGAAGGGACCTCAGTAGGTCATCTAGTCCAGCCCCATGCACAGAGGCAGGTCTAAGAATTAGCTAGACCAGTGATACTCAGACATCTGTGGTTCAGGAGCCAAATTAGCCATCAACATTATCCAAAAGAGCCACAGCAGTGTGTATTCATTGTTTCATTTACTGTCTAATCGAGCATCTATCTATCTATCTAATCTAAATTCTCACAACAAAATTACTGACCAAGTATTATTATTTTATCAACTACAGTTGGTTAATAACATATTGACCAATTAGGATGCTTTTACTAACTTTGATTGGTTAATAATTAAATAACATTAAAGAGCCATTCGTGTCTCCTGAGCCTCAGTCTGAGTATCACTGACCTAGATCATCCCTGACAGGTATTTGTGTAACTTGTTCTTAAACACCTCCCCCACCCCCCCAGTGACGGCGATACCACAACCTCCCTAGGTAATTTGTTCTAGTGCGTAACTACCTGTACAGCTGGGAAGCTTTTCCTAATGTCTATCCTAAATCTCCCTTGCTGCAATTTAAGCCCATTGCATCTTGTCCTGTCCTCAGTGTTTAAGGAGAACAATTTATCACCCTACTCTTTATAACAACCTTTTATTTACTTGAAGACTTTTATGTCCCCCTGTTATGTCAGTCTTCTCTTCTCCAAACTAAACAAACCCAATTTTTTCTATCTTTCCTTCTAGGTCATGTTTTCTAGACCTTTAATCATTTTTTTGTTGCTCGCCTCTGGACTTTCCAATTTGTCCATATTTTTCCAAAAGTGTAGTGCCCAGAACTAGACACAATACTCCAGTTCATGCCTTATCAGTTCTGAGTGGAAAAATTACTTCTCGTATCTTGCTTACAACACTTTGGCTAATATATCCCAGAATGATGATCGCTTGTTTTTGCAGTACTATTACATTGTTGACTCATATTTAGTTTGTGATCCACTGTAACCCCCAGATCCTTTTCAGCAGTACTCCTTTCTAGGCAGTCATTTCCCATTTTATATTTGTGCAGTTGATTATTCCTGCCTATTTGTAGTACTTTGCATTTGTCCTTATTGAATTTCATCCTATTTATTTCAGACTATTTTTCTAATAGTTTGAATTCTAATCGTGTTGTCCAAAGTACTTGCAACCCCTCCCTGCTTGATATCATCCACAAACTTTATAAGTGTACTCTCTGTGCCATTATCCAAATCATTTATGAAGATATTTAATAGAACTGGACCCAGGACAGATCCCTGTGGGACCCCAATCAATGTGCCCTTCCAGCTCGATTGTGAACCATGATAACTACTGAGTACGGTTTTCCAAACAGTTGTGCACCCCTCTTATAGTTGGTTTCTATAGGCTATATTACTTTAGTTTGTTTATGAGAAGCTCATGAGAGTAAGGCTTTTGAGACTGTCTAAAATTGAGATATATCACATCACCTGCTTCTTCCCCTACTCATAAGGTTTGCTCCCTTGTCAGAGGAGAATATTAGGTTGGTTTGACGTGATTTGTTCTTGACAATCCATGTTTACTGTTGTTTATCACCTTATTTTCTTCTAGATGCTTACAAATTGATTATTTGCTCCATTATATTACTGGGCACCGAAGTTAAGCTGACAAGCTGGGTTGTCCTTATTCCTGTTTTTATAGATAGGTGCTATATTTGCCCTTTTTCCAGTCCTCGGATAACTTCCCTGTCCTCCACGAATTCTCAGAGATAATCACTAATGGGTCAGAGATCTCTTCAGCCAGTTCCTTAAGTATTCTAGGTTGTATTTCATCAGGTCCTGCCAACTTGAAGACATTAAACTTGTCTAAGTAATTCTTAACTTGTTCTTTACCTATTTTACCCTCAGATCCTACCCCATTTATACTGATGTTCACTATGTTAATAATCCAATCACAGTTTTCACTAAATAAGTTAACAGTAACTAAAAAGGCATTTAAGACTTTGGCCATTGCTGCATTTTCTATTATTGTCTTTTCCTCCTCCGTTGAGTAATGGGCCTACCTTGTTCTTGGTCTTCTCCTTGCTTCTAGTGTATTTTAAAAATGTTTTCTTGTTATCCTGTGTGTCCCTAGCTAGTTTAATCTCATTTTTTGCCTTGGCCTTTCTAATTTTGTCCCTCATGCTTGTGGGGTGGGGTTCTTTTTTGTATTCATCCTTCATAATTTGTCCTAGTTTCCATACTTCCTATCTTTCCTATGCATTAAGATAGTTTGCTTTTGTGCCCTTTATAATATTTCCTTTTTTTAAAAAAAACTGCCAACTCTCCTGAACTCTTTTTTCCCTTAGACTTACTTCCCATGAAATATTACCTACCAATTCTCTGAGTTTGCTAAAATCTGCCGCCTTGAAGTTCATTGTCTTTATTCTGCTGTTTCCCTGCTACCATTCTGTAGAATCATGAACGTATCATTTTATGATCATTTTCATCCAAGCTGCCTTCCACCTTCAAATTCTCAACTAGTTCCTCCCTGTTTGTCAGAATCAAATCTAGAACAGCCTCTCCTCTAGTCGCTTTCTTCACCTTCTTCAATAAAAAGTTGTCTCCAATACATTCCACGGACTTCCTGGATAATCTGTGCCTTGTTGTATTATTTTCCCAAAAGATGTGTGGGTAGTTGAAGTCTCCCATCACTATCAAGTCCTGTGTTTTGGATGATTTTTTTAATTGTTTAAAAAAACAGACTCATCCACCTCTTCTTCCAGCTTACGTGATCTATAGTGGACCTCCTACCATAGTATCACCTTTGTTTTTAACCCTTTTATTCTTACCCGGAGACTTTCAATAGGTCCGCCTCCCACTTCTATCTCAACCACACTGCAAGTGTATATATCTTTGATATATAAGGCAACACCTCCTCACTTTTTCCCCTTCCCGTCCTTCCTGAACAAGCTGTACCATTTTATACCAATATTTCAGTCATGTGACTTATCCCACCAAGTTTCTGTGATACTAGTTGGCTGTAATTGTGATTATTCACTAGTATTTCTTATTCTTCCTGTTTATTCCCTATACTTCTTACCTTAGTATACAGATACCTATGATCATTAGATTTCCTGTCTGTATTTCCTCTTGTCTCTCCTTTGCTCCTGCTGTGATTCTCCATGTTGGCCCCAGATTCTGACCCTTCACCTAGGTCTCCATGTTTTGGACTTACCTGTGGGCTTTTGTCTCCTGCTATATAAGTTTATTCTTATTATTTGGGGCCTCAAATATGACTATACTATATATATATAATATATATATATATTACATATGTTGAACAATACTGTTGAGTAGGAGCCTGATGCAATGCCCTTTGAAATCAATAGTAGTCTTTCCATTAACTTCATTGGGCTTTGTATCAGGCCATAGGCTCTCCTGTCTATATGAAGCTTTGACTATTGTATGACTAGAATCTAATAGACAAATGGACATTCAAAATATAGTGATATAGACAATCTACTGCCTACGAGAAAGCCCTGGACTTTGCTGCATGTTGATACTTCGTAGAATTTGCAACCAGTATGGTGACAGCTGGTAGGCCGCTGGTGTCAAATAAGATGTGGAGGGCAAAGATAGGGAAGATAGAACTTGTGGCACAAAAATTATAAGAAATATGAAACAATTTGCTATATTTAAGGGATAACATTCATGGCAGGGAAGCATCAAGACAAAAATGAGATTAATGGTCAGTTAAATGTCAAAGTAAATCTGAGCCACATAAGCAATTTACTGTCTAGTGATGCTATTCCTATAATAAAAGGAAAGAGAAGATGCAGCAAACTACAGCATTAAAGGGAAATATTTTCTTTTCCTTGTGATGGTTTGCAAGGTGGTGGTGTTTTGTGATGTTTCTTTCTCAGACTTTCCATTGATGTCATTTTTGGGGCCATGCCTTAGGTGAATAAATGTTGTGAAGACCGAGCAACCATTCACTAATTGAAGCTGAGAGGAGTGGCATTTGTAGAAAAGGAGTGAAATAATTGGATGCATAATGTCAGTGAGGATTTTGATATGTTTGAAGGGAATAATGTTGGGTTTTCTAAGTTGTGGTCTGCTGGAATCTCATGTTTGCTAGCTAGAAGTATATATGAGCTGATATGGAAGACTGTGTGTGGGGGGGAGCAATGGTAGAAATTCCATGGACATGTAGGCTGTTCTGTTCATTGTGACCACACAGACTTAAAGACCAAAACCCAGGACTTTTCCACAAATATATGTTTCCATCACGGGAGCTGAAGGAGAATCTCTGTTAACTAATGTAGTTTTAGGCCTTCAATATAGCTTCTGTGCACCAGTCACTAGAGCAAGTCATAGTAATGCATATTTCAGCAGGTCTGACATTCCTTCCACTACGGGGCATTGATAACCTTTGTTTGTATGTAACATTATAGTAGAGTGAATTGAGTAAAGTATTATAACTTAAAAACTAGTGAAGAGAAATGGGACTCTGATATGGCCCTATCAATTAATACTCCCATATCTTAGAGGTTGGTGAAGTCTTTGTTTCAAAGTAGTTATTAGTAGTTTTGTATATGATGTTATTGACATGCCATATCTATATTTCAAATAATATCTTAATAAACACAGTGCCTGAACATAGGTTGCACTGTTGACTTGGGAGATAAATGTACCTTTTTATTGGGAATTTAGTTCTCATGCAAGATTGACAGTCCTGGCTACTGCAGCCCTCTGTTTAGTCACACAACTGGTACCCTGCAGCCAGCAGCACCTCAACATGGAATTGGAGTGATCAAGAAAGTAATTCAAGTCTCTCCATTCAGTGGTGTTTTCCTGTTGATACTGCCGACAAGGGTGCCTGTAGTGAGGTGTATGCTAGAATCTGAACTGAGAATCGTAAAGAAGTTTCATCTAGGCCAAACAGACAGCAATTTTCAGTCACTATTAACATGGGCTAGATTTGAACTGGTGACCCAGATCTCCATAGCTCTTTACTAATCCCTTACTCATCTGTTCCCTTAAGGAATTTGTGTGTGTGTGTGTGTGTGTGTGTGTGTATATGTATATACATATATATATATATATATATACATATACATATACATATATACACACACACACCTCTACCCCGATATAATGCTGTCCTTGGGAGCCAAAAAATCTTACTGCGTTATACTTGAAACTACGTTATATCGAACTTGCTTTGATCCGCCTGAGTGCGCAGCCCTGCCCCCCCGGAGTGCTACTTTACCGCATTATATCCGAATTTGTGTTATATCAGGTCGCATTATATCGGGGTAGAGGTATCTATCTATCTATCTATCTGTCTAAACTGCATGTTTCTTTAGCTAGAACTCTTTCTCCTCCCCGCCCCCAACATAAACACATACACATTATATATAATGTGTATGTGTTTATGTTGGGGGCGGGAGGAGAAAGAGTTCTAGCTAAAGAAACATGCAGTTTGGATGCATGCCCAGGACTTGTCTACACAGATTGGGCTTCTGGTGACAAGGGAAAAATTAGGCCCATATATTCTCAGCCTCATTAGAGAGCACACTTTATTTCTTCTACTCTTAGCTTAAGTAGTTGTGGATTTTTTCATTTTTTTAAAAATAGATACTGATTTGCAAGAAATGCAAACTTCTGGCCACTCTGCAACTTTAGGTTCTATTTACATTTTTGACACTGTAGGGTGTGGTTGCCAGACCCAAATGTGTGACCAGGTTAGTGTAAGTGTACACTTGTCCCTTGCCTCTCTTAAAGGCAAACACTGGGTACTTGTTTACAGGTGCTCGCCAACATCTGTACCTAGGAAAGTCCACACATAAACACATCCCATCCTCTTGTCTTGAAGTCTCTTTGGATGCCCTACGTGAAGTTTGAAATACACTTGCTTTGAGTAACTTTTTATCCTTTGATCATCAGTCCGCTTATTTTCTTTTCCTTGTGATGAAAATACATCTGCGGAAGTTGTGGCTAAAGTTTTGCTTTAGTGATTCATTTGGAATATATTGTTTTCTTTGCCTATTGGGAACAGTGTTTTATGGCTCAAAAGCCAAAAAGCAATAGTTTTTTTTTAAAGGGAGCCAGCAAAACGTTTGTAAGGCCTGCATTGAGTTCCAGCAGCTGACTTATAAGCCAAAAAAGAACAGCTGCCTTTTACTTAAAAGGTTGTGTTGTCACACTTCCTTTAGACTAATGGCTTGAATAAGGACCTGATATTTCCTGACATTTGATGACATTGTACTAAATGAAGAAGAGTCTGTAGACATCCTGAATTCTAGCCATGAATCTTTAACTCAGCTAAATTGAAGAGAAGTATGGGGAAATTCTAGCTGGATTTGGGGTGAACAAAAATGAATTTTAGTGCTTGTGTGCAAGGCGGTGGATTGACAAAACTGCAGTTATCTATCCATCTAAAACAGATACAGCACAAGAAGCTGCAGCAGCACCTTTTTCACACTGCTCTGCTGCCAGATATTATTCCTCAACCCTGATCAAGAGGATTCACCTTTAGATCTGAGATAAGATGTCCATTCAGTCATTGATCTTTGCTCTTGAGATTGCCAACAAGGGTGCCAGTTTAACAGTGGCTTTTATGATGCAGACACAAATCTGCTAGGAAAAGGAACAATTCCTTTCTATAGGCTGATGAAACACCTTTGAGTGATGATAATTGTTGGTGATTACTGATCTGGGCTGGATTTGAGCGAGTCACTGAAATGTGAAAAGCTCTGCGTGTCTTTGAGCAAGAAAAGTCATGAATGTACCGGGAGGGGAGAATCCATGAATACATGAATTTGGGGAGATGAAGCCTCAGTTTATGAATGAAACAGATTAGAAGATTGAGTGTCTCAAGAAAGAGAAAAGGGGAAACTGCAGGGAAGAGACCTGGGAGGGGGACAAAAATAAGTGAATCACCCCAAAAAGGTGCCCCTGAAGTTACCAGGAAAAAGAATGAGCCACTGGATGCAACCTTAATCCCCCTACACACACACTCTGGAGATAGGAACAAGTCTTTTAGGAAAGGTACTTGGTAAGGAGAAAGGTTCACTCAGGACTCGGGGCGGTGGGGGGGCAGATGTCCATTGGTTCAGAAGTAATAAAAACTCTTATTCAGCTCTTCTTAAGAAGGAAAAAAAAAAAAAACGCTGACTGACTTCATAGAGGTTTTGCTTATTAGGACCGTACAACAGTGCTAATAACCCTTCCCGAGTGGAGTTAGATGACATAGAGGTTTAAAAAAAAACACAAAAATACCCTACTCTTGAGCCCTGTCTGTACTATGGCTTCTGTTGTTTACTATTGATGGAACTGTACTGCTATTGAATAATGGGTCCTATTTTTGCCATTGTAGACAATTGTGGCTGATGACAAGCTTACAGATGTTACAATGTACAGACCTTGCACTGAAATTCTCGTAGATGAATGCTCTATAATTCTGTATTTGGGCATGTACTGAGAAAGCAACAAAAAGGAAGTGAATGGTCATATCAGTTCTTCTTAAAATAGCATAAAATCATTGTGGAGTGATTTCACATTGCCTTTATTTAAAGCAATCAAAAAGTAAAAATGATACTCATGGCACCTGGAGACATTGAGGCAGGCATCAGGGCAGTGTGATCTAAGCACATTCTCTTTTTAAAAAAGAAAACATTTTTATACTGACTCAAGGTTAAAAACAGTGCTTAGTTGTTGAATTTCAGATTAAAATCAAATCATTGTTACAGACTACTTTTTTTCATTACAAAAACCACTGATGATGTCAGCAGAACATTGAGAAAAGATTAATTAAACTTAAGTTTGGCCAGAAATTTGACCTACCTTAAGCATCCCCTTTGAATGGTTAATATAGATTTTGTGATTGTGTAGAAAACAGTCTTGTAAAACAGATTTGAAGTAACTTTGGACTTATTTTGAATGTAGCAGTCTAAATTTTGAAACAAATTGTAGGCTAGTCTGAGGTTAGGAGGTGGAAATGAAACATTTTATAAAACAATACATCCATCAGCTTCTGCTTCCTTTCAGCCTTTAAATTTTCCAAGACTGAGGTTATGTCTATGCTGCAATCATAGTATGTGACTGCAGCTCATGTAGACACACCTGAGCTAGCTATAATCTAGATTCTAGCTAGCTCAGATATCAGTAGCATTGAAGCGTCGTCAGCACGGGCTTCCGTGCTGTCTGTACAAGCCTGCCCAGAATACTCAAGACTTCGGTGGTTAGCCTGCTCTGAAGTCTGTGGTGCCATGGCTTCACAGCTCTGTCACCAAAGCTGGCTAGATTAAAGCTAGCTCAGGTAGGTCTACTCAAGCTACAATTACACCCCGTGATTGGAGCGTAGACATGTCCTGAGAGGTTATTCTTTGTCCCTGGGTTCTTTCAGCACCAGCGTGTTCATTTTTTAAATACACGAAATAAGAGAGATTGTCAAAAGCACCACAAGAATGTAGGGGACACAAGTCTCACTGACTTCCAAGTGTTTGTGACCAGCTTCATTATAAATGGGAGAGACATTCTACTTCACAAAACACGGCAGACTGTAGTAATGCAACCTTTTATGAGGCAGAACAGAGAGGAATTCAACCCTGTTTACAGTTTGTAGAAGCAGAAGAGGGAATTTGAGTTTCAACTCTATTTGGAAGTGGGTTACTCATTTAAGGGAGACATGAAAAAGTGAAGGGAAGAAACAGATTTATTTCTGGAAACAGACCGTTATGTATATTTTTTGCTCAGAAATGTTCTTGCTTTCTCTCGGCAAAGTGTTGGGTCAGGAGTGGGAGGGCTGAGAGGATTTGTGGTTGATCAAAGATGTCAACCCTTGGTTGGGATGATTATTATTTTTTCAAGTGTAAATATCCTGTTAGTACAGACCTCAGAACCCTCCTACACTGTCCAAACAACTAATCTATTTAAAAAAATAAAAAGAAGCAATGGCTTGAGCTGAAGATCAAAGGAAGGATATGGTGCCTTAATGGTCAACATTTATTAAACAATTTCATTCGTATCAAGAATGAAATATGGTAACTTGATGTGCGTAGAAAGATTCCTCCCACATGATAAAAATTGGGGTTGGGTATGTCCTTCACTTCTCCCATTTATATAGTGTGTTCTCCTGCAACAGAACGTTATTCCATTAAGGGTTAAAACTGTCATTATTTTTAGCTGTCAGTTAGTGGTAGTAAAGTCTTTCTCTTTGCAACAAGATATTTATACAAATACTATCTGAGTTTCTAATCTAAAGGGAAAATTGATTTGCAAGCAGTGTTTATAGTTTAGAAAATAACTGTCCCCAACTGGATTGGAATTGGCTTGTTCAAAACAAATGGCAAAGCTAACGTCAATCTGTCTCAAGCTAAGGTCATATTTGTATATAGTGTGCATATATTTACTCCTGAGTGGGAGGGGTGGGTGAGTGTGAATGTGTGTTTAAAGTGGTTTAAAAATCAAAATGTTCTGGGGTGAATTTAGCAGATAAATGTTCAGTCCTGTAGCTAATTACCTTTTCCTCGAGAATCTAAAGGAAACTTCTTTAGCTCCCCCCCCCCTCTTTTTTAAGGACAAAGAAAAGCCCTATTGGTGCAAAGTCAACTGAATTCTGAGATGAGACATTGTCTATTTAGAGTATATTGGTCTTGTGATTAAAGTACTGGACTAGGAGTCAGGAGAGACAGACTCTACTTATGTGAGTTTGGGCAATGTTTTTTCACAGTTTAACCATTTGTAAAATGGAAATAATACTATAATACTTACCTGTAAGGGTTATGAGGGTTAAGGTCCTGGTCCTGCAAAGAGTTCCATGTCGAGAGACCCTGCACCCACACAGAGCCCATTGACTTTCTTTTGGTTTCTCACAGGCACAGGGGTTCCCTTGGATAGAGCTCTTTGCAGGATCCAGTTCCAATTTCCTAACTTTTGTGAGGTGCTTTGTGATCTGTTGAATAAAGGTGCTTTAAAAATGCAAAGTTGTTAATATTCCATGTTATAACTTTGCATGCATCATGTTCTACACACAATTTATACAGTATGTCCTGCATGTCAGCAAACTCTTTAAGATTTTTATCTAGGCAACACTAAAAATAACCTACTGAAAGAATTTGATTTACAGTTGTGCTAGGCTATACCTTCAAAATCTTGACTCTGTAAGACTACATTTTATGGTGGGTACAATTTTTCATTCTATTCATGTTGGTTGTTCAGAAGAAAAGATCTTGATGATGAATCAGCAGTATCACACCCAGAATAATTTTTCTGGAGATCTGAAGAAGTGCAAACTATAGATTGAGTGTGATATACAAAAAAGTATTAAGAAAGGATATAAATTTTTAAAAATAAAGCAGTAAAAACTCTTCATATTTCTGTGCAAAAATCTCCTTTGAGGTTGACGTTATGCAGTCTAGACTATTATGTCAACTTGTCTTTGAAGAAAAGTAAATAAAAATGTTCAGCTGAAGAAAGTTTTAGGGACTTATAGTAACTAATGCCTCAGTAAATGTCTGTCAATGCGTAACAATCCCTTAAACACCTGGGTACTTGTGAGCTTTGAAGCTGAGCCAAAAATGTTGTTCCTCATCCGTAATTAAAATAAGAGGCCTTTAACTTAGTCGTTTGAAGGTGAGAGCTCTATTTATTCTCACTGCTTTCTTGGGAAAACTTCTGCCTAGTTGGGGGTGGGGGGAGGGACGGGACGCGGAGGGAGAAAGAGGACTGTTGGGAAAACAGAAAACCTTTTTCCAATATATACTTCGTAAAATTCAGCTTTTTATAGCACTGGTGTTTTTCCTGTGGCAAAATTCCATGTTATAATGTGTACTCAGGACAGAGAGAAATAATTTTAATCTGGCAATTTCACTAACTATAGTAACAAAGATTAACCACTTGACTAAAATATAAGCTAATTAGTGTTTAGTTAAATAATTAAAATGAATTAACACCCACAGACATTTTGTTGAAAGGTTTATTGAGATTTTAGCTAACGAAATATTTAATTACAGGGGGAAACACCATAATTAGATGCAAACTATTCCTCCCATAAATGCCCTGACTACATGGCCAGGATTCTGGTGTTAAGAATAGTAGCTATAGTTGATATTTATATCTGGATATTTATAAATGGATTCGCTTCCAGAGTACTGGAGTTAGGGCAGAATTTATGATTCACACAGACAAATCATACTTCTCCCTTAGACTGTGTGATTCTTTCAGCCACTTGCAATTGTTGTCTTGACCTTTGTTCGCAGGGCCTGATCCAAAGTCAGTTGGAGGCTATGGAAACACTCCCATTTACTTCAGTGGGTTTTGAGTCAGACCCATAAAGTGAGGTCTAGAGGAATGAGCTCCTAACTGAGTGAGGAATTCCTGACTCTCATCTCTCCAGTCGGCTTGCAGTGTAGTCTTGGGAAAAATCACTTCACCTCACTGCCCCAGTTCCCCCCATTTATTTACTTCCCCATAATAATACAAACCTATCACTTATACAGTGTTTTACGTGTTTAACGGGCTGCACAAACATTACTGAATTAACTACTTGCAGGAGTTTGAGTATTAAGTATGATTACAATCTTGATTAAGTTCTCAGATATCACAGTGATGATGAGCACAGTGTAAATGCAGAAAACGAGAACTGTTTATGGATATAAAATACTAGGGACAATTTAACTAAGTGTTAAGAAATGGTTCATTATGGTGTTGGAACTTCACTTCTATATACTGAATTCAAAAGTCCTCTTTCTTTACATATGCAGGAGACTACATAGTATCCTTGAAATGAAGAGAAGTTTGTGCGTGGATTAGTGATAGCATCAGATTCTGTCTGTCTTGAGTCTGTGCTGTAGACATTCTTTCTTATCAGGTCATAGGTAGCTTGCTCAGACCACCTCTTGCCCGTTTCTGACTCTCCACTAACAGTCTTTCTCTTTCGCTCCCCTCCAGTCTTCTCTGCCTGGTCCATGTCCCCTATCCATTCCTACCTTTCTGCTGCTCCTAAATGCAAAAAGTACGATACAGTTTTTAATAATATGGTCACAAACTACTTTTTTCCACAGGACCCCACCTCATTCACGGCACAGGATGGACAGTGCTCACTGAATGGCTAGCTATTGAATATTTTGTTTTATCCTCATTGTTCAATGTGTGGCCCAAGGCCTTACTCCTGGCACACTATTCAAAGCCCTGCTCTAAAGACCGAATTAATATTTCTCATGGGCTTTTTTTATAGCACTCCTCATGATAGAATCTGAGTGTTTCACCAAACCTTAATCAATCTTCACTACCCCAATTTTACAAATGAGGAACTGAGGCACCGACAGATTAAAGTAAAACATGTCCACTAATTTTGGGTGCCCAATTTGAGATGGTTAAGGGCCTAACTTTTCTGAGTATTTAGCATTTTGCAGCACTTCATATATTCAGAACTGGGCTCAATTGACTTCTATTGCAGCTGTGAGTGTTCAGCGCTTCCACAAAGTTGGGCACCCAGGGAATGAGGAAAACATATTTAGTGGCCACCTGTGAAAAATTTGGCTTCAGTGACTATTCTGTGGCAGAGGTAGGGATAGAATCCTGTTCCCCAGGGCAGCTTTCAGCTGCCTTAACCATCAGACCTTCCTTTCTCTTCCTGCAATCCCCTGCCTCATTCACTACACACCTTCCAACTTCTTCCGTAAATGAGGCAAGGAGCTTACGGACAGCGGCCTCGTTTGCTACACAACCCTGATTAATTCCTGAGCAATCATCATGCTTACACAGACGGGGACAAAATTAAGGCTGCGCAGGCAACCTTATTTTTGGCATTTCTTAAGTTTCAAGTGCTTGATTGTACAATCTTAACATTGGTGAGGTTTTTCAGTTTGCTTTTGCAAAAATGTAGAAAATTACTCATGGAGAACCATATTTATCCCCCCTCACCCTATGAGCTATCAGCAGGGTTAGAACCTTTAGATTTGCCACACAGACCTCTGCCATTTGAGCTTACAGAATAATTGGTGGTAGTAGTAGGTTATTATTCTCTATGGGGGTCTGTGACCACAGGAGGATGATGAGACAGATGCACATTGTGCCAGTGGGTTTCACAGATATTTTCAGACCGCAGAGGAATGTTGAGACTTGGGAATCCTGGGCTTAATACTGGTTTCTTGAGGGGAATGTGCTGTAGTGGTTACAGACCCTTTTCTGTTCCCATCCTCTCCAAGCCTGACCACTCCAGCGTGTCCCTTTCTCAGTCTGTCTCACTCCTCACCCTTCTGCATTTCAGTTAGACTTTCTTCTCCATGCTGCCTGGATGCCAGCAGGGGAGCCTGAAAGCACAGGAGAGGCTGTTTGTAGTTTTGAGACCTGGATCCACAGTGGCCTTCAACTGACAGGAGGAGCAATTGCAGGGAAAGTTCTGCTCTGCCGTGTAGCCATATGCCGGTGCATGCTCTGTTGCTCTGTGGGGATGGCATGCAAACAGTCAGATTGCCATGGAGCTATGTGAAGATGAAGCATCACTGGTGCAGATGGACTCTTCAGAGAACTTAGCTGCTAAAGGCTGAGTCTTTACTGAGCATGGACAAATTTTGGTAAATTTTCACAGGGAGAGCAAAAGGCACATCCCTACTTAGAGCAGGCCTCTGCCAAATTTCAAATCCTCGCTCCAAAGCATGAAGTGTTAGGGCTTCTCTATGAAATGACTGGAAACATTTTTTAACATGAGGAAAACATTTTCTCCTAATTTTGTTCCTGGAAACAGCTAAACCATTTTTTTTTTTTTTTTTTTTTGCTGAAAATTAAAATGTCAGCACAAGTTGTTATTTTGATAAAGTTACAACAGCTGAAAACAGGCCTTATAGTGGTAAGTATCAGGCTACCTTAACTATAGGTGCTTCTACTAGTGTCACCTATAACATCTGTGGAATAATACTTCAATAGTTGGCTTCATAAACCTGTACCAAGGAGAAGAGCTAGTGGAATAGTGGTGCTGGTGTTATACCAATAGAATAAAAACCAGCAGGATCTTATTAAGAGGGATAAGGCAAAGATGCCACATTTATTGTAAATATAATGGTAAAGCAAAAGATAAAAGTAAACAACGTTGTTTGACTATTTATTCCTATCACTACTTATTCCTTATACACACACACACACACATATATATATTCATTTACACAATCATTTATTTAAGTTCTGTATAGGTGTTATAGTTACCAGCCTAGAAGTTGCTCATGCCAAGTTACTGGCCAGGTATCTTGGTCATGAGGATGGAGCCGAGTCTGTGTCAGGTGCACCTGATGCTCCTGGAGGCTGGCAGCAGAACCAGAGACTCAAAATCCTCAGTCTTAAGAGTCCATTCTTATAGGAATTAATTCCTATGTTAGTTTTCCATCCTCATGACCAAGATACCTGGCCAGTAACTTGGCATGAGCAACTTCTAGGCTGGAAATTATAACACCTATACAGAACTTAAATAAATGATTGTGTAAATGAATATATATATGTGTGTGTGTATATATATGTGTGTGTGTGTGTGTGTGTGTGTGTGTGTGTGTGTGTGTGTGTGTATAAGGAATAAGTAGTGATAGGAATAAGTAGTCAAACAACATTGTTTACTTTTATCTTTTGCTTTACCATTATATTTACAATAAATGTGGCATCTTTGCCTTATCCCTCTTAATAAAATCCTGCTGGTTTTTATTCTATTGGTATAACACTGGCTGGAAAATGGTGAGAATTTTTAGAGGAATTTTTTTTTTTTACAATTTAAAAAATTGACTCAGGCCTATTGAATAATCTGTAAACCTATTTGTGAACAATTAGTTGAATTGAACAGCCTGATTTTTCTGGTGTTTTTTTCGCCTTCTGTGACCATTCATACCTGTGCAAAGTGGGTGTAAAAAGCTAGCATTGTGTAAAATGGAGAATTTTGATTTGGTCACATTTTACACCACTTTTCACTCACTCCACACATATGTAAAAGGTTTCCTAAAATGCAAGATTGTGGCAAATCAGGCCCTGAATTTCAATGTGATCTGTCCATGTTCCGTGTTAATTTGATGTTTTGTGAGTGTTTGTGAAAGCGTAGGTTTGCTCCGTACATGTTTCCGAATAGTTTTGTGACCAAACACATTTGTTTTGGGTGGAAGTAAAGTGTCAGTTATTTAGGGTTTGGGGGTTAGAGGAAGGCAGGCGGAAGCATGTTAGGGTGGAGGAGGGCAGAGATGGTTTACAGGAAGCAGATTGAAGAGGGAAGTTCAGAGGAGAGACGGAGCGCAGGGACTAAGAGGACCCACTTGCACCTGTGTAGCCCACTTCAGAGGGTGCCAGGGACCAATCTGGAAGATTTATTAAGACTCTGGGCTGATTCAGCAGTTAATCCCTCTATAGTTGTTGTGCTCCAGGGTACACAGCATGCCTGGTGAAGCCCAAATCTTGTAACCGTAGAGTTTTTCCAAAGCATACAGTAGCTAACCAGCCCCACCACTTGCTGCTACTGGAGGTGAAGGTCACAGAATTTCCCCTGAAACACTTTTCCCATTGGAAGGGAGGATGCAGAGACTCCTGTGGGAAAGGCTGCTGAGTCAACCCCAGAGTGTGGTTACTAGCAGAGGGAGGAGCAAAGCCTTTCCACTATAAAAAGTAGCTGCACTAAGAGCCCCAATATACTGACGCGCTTATTTTTCCATGTGTGATCTCATGTAAACCAAACTACTGGGCAATATGACATAGCATTTGGCCAAATATAAAATGTAACTCAAACAAAACTTTTTCTGTAATTAATCTTTGATGGGAAAAGGGGGACAGATAGCCTGTTTTCTCACTTTCCTTACGCTCTTATTAATTGTAATGTGTTTTTGCAAAAGAAATAGTGAGAGGATTGGTGTCAGAGATCCAAATTAATGTTGCAATATTGGCTCATCATACATAAGAATTGTAGCCGTTTACATAAATAGGGATACATATTAGGAAACAGAGAGACATGGTAATAACTTTTGGCCACTGTACAATCTAGACTCTATTTACATTCAGGCCTCACTGGGGTAAGGCTTAAAATCCAGTTACCAACACACAGTAGCTGGCATGGGTTCCACAAACCTAGAAAACAGCTACATTTTTGTAACATTTTGAACTTTATGTGCAGAAGCACATGCCTTTTCATGGTGAAATTATAGTAACAAATGCGCAATATTTTAATTTCGACTCTTCCCACTACTGTGCTAGTGGAAGCACGTGGGGAAATCTGGAACCCCCCTCATGTTCCTGTTCTCTTTTGCAGAGATTCTGATCTGTTTTTGCTGGATACCAGAGCAGTGTGGGCCTCAGAAGAAGGCTGGCTGGAGTTTGACATCACTGCCACCAGTAACATGTGGGTGATGAACCCTCAGCACAACATGGGGCTCCAGCTGAGTGTGGTGACCAGGGATGGTAGGTTACAGACCAACTTACTTGATTCATCTGGCAGGTGATTGTCTTTGTTAATTGTTTATAGCCATCAGCCCTAATGTGATGGTCTGGGTAATGTATCCAAGCGTACAACTGTGATGTGATAGACTAGGCAATGCATTCAAATGCACAGATTGAAGGCTACTTACTGTCTGTCTGTCTGGTCTTCTATGTATCTCTCTAAAATACTTTGAGTTCTTTCTGTTGTATGTATTACATATGTAGATCCTGTCATAGTTAGCCCATAGGAATGCCACTTTCCCCATACACAAGTGGCCTAGTTTGCAGATGCTCTCCATTTCTGACGCTCCCATTGACCTCCGCACCTCTGAAAATCCAGCCAAATAAGTTTTATTGTTTTATTTTTTCAAACTGATGGAAACATTTTCCAGTATAACTTTTTTTTAAAAGAGGTCCACATTTAAGATGTGCAATGGCTTTAAAACTGATGCTAGATTTGCTGCAATTGTTGTTTCTGCCACCCCAGAATCCCTCCTACTACTGAGCTGGCCCTAAAAACATCAGAGGGTAAAGCACATCTATCATTGACTCCAGTGAAGCCAGGATTTCACCCACTGCCTTCAGTCTATCAGTTGCTGATAAAAGCATTGCCTCCAGAAAGAAGCAGCAGCAGAATTTTCACTAACATGAATGAAAAGCACTAAGGCTTGTGATCCACATTACAAATCCTAATTAAGCCTTGCAATAGTGCTGTGGGGTACGGAAGTATTATGGTAATCAGTTTACAGATGGAGAAACTGATGCACAGATGCAGCTCGTCCAGCATGACATGGAGTGTCAGTAGCACAACTGGGGATAGAACCCATGAGTTTGTCTCCCAGTGTAGTACTCTAACCATGAGATGCAATTTATCAGATTCCACTTGTGGGAATGGCTTTGCGGGCTGTGGGACTGAGAGCTGCAGAAGAAACAGTAACGTTTACAATCCATGGGAACTTTGAAAGATGGAAAAAGGGAGGTTGGTGGTGGGAAGGTGGAAGAAAAGGATGGAAGATGGGGAAGGAGGAGACGTAGGAGAATGTAAGAAGGGAATGACAACATGGAGTGGTGTGGAATCATGTCTGCCTTCCACTTTTTTCCATTTTCTTCATCCTATTTGGAGTTCCTCCTTAAAACTCAAGCAAGAGATCAGAGACTGTCCTGTGTCTGTTTTGCCAAAAGAAATGTGGGATGCTAGTGTCCACCTATCTGTATGAGCTACTGATATGATGCTATGCCCGAACTCTAAGCTCTTTATGGGAAAGGTATCCAGCCTTTTTTCCCTCAAAATTTCCCAGGGTTTTCTCCTTAATGTCTCTATTCTTGTTGGCTCAGAAGTGTCATCACTAATTTTACAACCGATTTAGGCATTTAATTATATATGTGTAATATACCAATGCCTATACACAGCGTTAGAGATGCTATAAGAATTGAAAACGTCTTTGCTCTGAAGAGCTCACAGTCCAAGTTAGAGAATGTCATGAAGAAGACAACAGGCTATGGTGGAGGGGGTAAAGGAGGAGAGAGAACAGAAAAGAAGGGGAGCAGCTGTGTCTGTGTTGCTAGCAAAAACTATTCAAGACTGTGTTGATTTTTTAACACTTTTTTGTTTTGTTTTGTTCCATTTGAAGGTCTCAATGTAAACCCTAGAGCAGCAGGCCTGATAGGCCGAAATGGCCCTTACGACAAGCAGCCTTTCATGGTGGCCTTTTTCAAAGTGAGTGAGGTTCATGTTCGGACCACTAGGTCAGCCACAAGCAGGCGCAGGCAGCAGAATCGAAACCGCTCCCCTCAGTCTCAAGATGTTTCCAGGGTATCTAGTGTTACAGGTAATTTTTGCAACATCTCTTTTCTCTGGAGATCAGACCTCTTTTCTCTTCTAAGATCTTCCATTTGCTTTGATATGTGAAAAAGCACAAAAGGGGCATGGCCAAAATAAAATGAAATAAGCACAGAGGAGCAGGCTACGTTTACAAGAGCCTGAGAGAAGAATGTTCATGTAACATTTGCTTTTACTAGGGACTTCCTAAGTCCATGGGTGAAATCCTGGCCTCATTTAAATCAGTGCCATTGATTTCAATGAGCCACGATTTCATCTCCGATCCTTTGGACCAGTGATCTGCTGCAGAGTAACATTTGCCTAGAAGTATGCTGCTGGCTTGAAATATCAGGTATTAAACATCTCTCAGTACTGAAACACTACCATTTACACCACTCCGTGCGTGCATTTTTAGTCCAGGTCTGACTAAGAAGCAATGATGGATTCTCTTCTTTAATTAAGAAAAAGAACAGTAGTATAGTGCAGTTTTTACCCTAAGAATCACATTATTAGGCTAGACTTCAAGGCAATATTCTGCTAGGTTTCTCAGTGTGAAAGTGACTTGTGCACATGGAAGGATGGGGTGTGCCTTTTAAACTCTTGTTAGAGCTGCTCCATGATACAAAGGCAGAGCTAACAGATTTAACTTTGATCTCAGGCATCTTATCACCAGCGTTGACTTTTTATTTTTAAAATTTTGCAATATATCCCCATCTTTCCATCAGTTAATGGTATTTTGTTCGTTTTAAAAAAGTCTAGCTTGAACATCATAGCGCACACATGCAGTCTTGCCTACCTCTTAACTGGCATGAGTTGTAAGCCATATAGGAATGGTTGAAGAACGGGCTTAAGAGAAAAGCATTTGCTGTCTCATTGAAACTGGTTGGAAAATTCTGAAATTTGGATGAAAATTGAGGAAATATCTTTTGTTTTCCAACCAGCTCTGCATCGTATCATAAAGCTGAAAGTCCTTCCTTTTTAGGATATATTTTTGGTGAATGTACTGAGCATCTCTTTTGCTCCCTGATCAAAGTGTAGCATTTCTGCAGCAATTGAGATTGATTATTTTGCTTATACTGCCCCCTTCTTTCACAGTAAACGCCTTAGCTTTTTTTTACTGTACTCCAAAATAAACTCTCAATAGATTCACTAAGTTTCACAGTTTTTTCTGAAGATAAATGAATGTTATTGAAACTTAACTAATGTCAGTCAGTGGGCTCCTTGGAGACAACAGTGCACACACATGATAGTGATTTAGAAACGTCCATGTACTCCCTGTTTTGCTGTAACAGGTAGACTGGGTTTTGAATTTGTGCTTAAAATGTAATTCATAGATAGTGGAGTTTAAGGCCAGAAGGGACCATTAGCTCATCTACTCCTGAATATCACAGGCCATTACATTTTAGCCAGTTACCCTGTATTGAGCCCAGTAACTTGCGGCCAGTTGCTAGGAAGAACCCACATGCTACATTAACTTTTAGAATCCTAAAAGCGTGTACTAAAAGGTGACCTGCAATAGGGTTGTAACCATTATCATTACCATTAATGACAATTAGGCTATCCATCAGCATGTGCGGGAGCTCTGATTGGCTTCTTTCCCCTATGCTTCCACTTCAGCCAATCAGACAGGGATTTCCTCATAGACTAGGTATTTTCTTTGCAGGCTGGTAGGAGAATTGGGAAGTCTGTAGGCTATGGGGGAACCCATTGGTTTGCAGCTGCATTGTTTCAGGGAGGGCATTGCAAATCCCTTGCCTGCTTCTGCCTTCCTTAAGGTCAAAGGCCAGTTTCCTTCTCAAAGAGCAATCCCCACCCACCCCAGACTATAAGCATCCCCATGCAATAACCTACCCTGCCAATTCCAGTTACTTAAATAAAAGCAATGTTTATGTTACACAGATAATGAGAGAAATCCTAAACAAAGCCTAATCGCTGTGAAAAGCTGAGCTAACATGATTGAAAGTTTACTTACAGGAATACAGGTTAGGTACAATGAAAGCTTTATATCAGAAGGTGAGAACGTTCTCAGACAGTTGCCTCCAGCCCATCTGATGTTAGTGCTCTGGAGGGATGGAGGGTGTGTGTGTGTGTGTGTGTGTGTGTGTGTGTGTGTGTGTGTGTGTG
>NW_020664409.1:1078078-1149265 GCF_002925995.2 Terrapene triunguis
GTGTGTGTGTGTGTGTGTGTGTGTGTGTGTGTGTGTGTGTGTGTGTGAATCCAAGAATTCTCTCTCTGGGGTCACTTGCTCAAGAGTGCATTAATATATTGGCGTTTCATCAGCCCTGATAATCACAACTTGCTTGCATACTGTGCTTTAGCTTCCACCATGCAGGGCTGTAAGGCTGTATCCCCTTTAAGAAGCCACATCCAATCCCACAGGTATAATCATTGGACTTGGCTCCATTGGGACCAGCTTTAGTTCCTCAGTGACTGTTTGCAAAAGTATGTGTCATGCTTGTTCACTAGGTTACCCTTGTGATCAATTTGCCCCCAGTAATGTAAGTAAGCACATCTTATTCATACAGATTTTAAAAGCAGTAGGCTCAACCATTTAGCACAAAGTGTATAATTAATATATTCAGATAGAGCCAGGTGTTTCATTCCCTCTCAATGATGATGTGAGGGCTGTTAATGTTTGTACAGCACATTTGAAATGTTAAGTGCAGAGTCTCATTCTAGAATTGGAAATTGGCTGATATTTCGTGCTGATGACATTTGAGGCAGAATAGACTCCACTTTCACTTCCATTAACTCTGCAGAGCTGGCTGACAAAAACAAGCTTTTACTACTTTAAAATCAGAAGATACGATTCAAAGCCCCAGAGGGAGCAGATATATTGGGCAAAAGGGGGACGTTTTTACATAATCGCTTTTCTGACTATAACCACTCAGATTATAAAATAACAAAAGGGAAAAAATAACTAGTCATTTTGTGGTTTCAAGTGCTTTTTTGAGCACTTTAGCTCAAGCCAACTTTAATTTAAAACCTGGGGTTTGGCAGACTAGTAGTCAACAAGGTAATGTTGAACCTTTGTGGATTTTCAAAAAAAGGGAAAAATTAAAACTGAGATGTTGGTTGGCTTATTTGAAAAAGAAAGAGAAATTCTTTCTAGTGTAGTACTGTTAGTCTATTGTTCCTAATCCAGGGTTGATTTAATAGCCTGTGTTAAGATGATAGAATCTAATGACTACACAGGGAGTGCTTTATGGTTTGGTCCATGATTAATAGTGAAAGGTTTAAAAGCTATGGTTTAAAAAAAAAAATCTTTGCAATCATGCCCCTGCACTTTTCTCATGTATTGACATGCAATGAGACTGGGAGAACTCCCATGGGTACAGAAGGAGAATGTAGCCCTGGATGTCACCCTAGGTGCGATAGCAAACTTTGAGGGTTACCATCCCAGCCGGTTAAACTCTAATGGCTCTCAACAGTATTGAATCTCATGTAATTTCAGACTTTTTTTCTTCTTCTGCAAACTCTGTTACATGGATCTTTTTTTAAAGGCTTGTGAGGAGAATAGAATAGGTAGTTCACCAAACTAAGGCCCCTGGTTCAGCAAGGTACTTACCTACATGCCTAACTTTAAGCAGGTCTTAGTGACGTAAGTAGATGACCAGTCCCATTGAAGTCACTAGGATGACTCACCTGCTTAAAGTTAGGCACGTGTTTTGAGCACCTTGCTGAACTAGGTCTAAATTCTTAAAGAAAAGATGATGGTGTAAATGGACCAAAGTTCAGGAGATTTCAGAGCCAAGGCTTCCTCTCCACCCTGTGCTCTCCTGCTATCCTGAGATCTCCTAGCATTATGGAGCCTCCGATGTAAAGCACTGTCACATCTGGACGTAATGGTGAGTTCATGTCACTAGGCTAGTTCCTTCGAGTCCATTTCCAGAATGTATTATCTTTGGGGTTGCTTTCTTCCTCTTATGATTCTCTTCTCATTCTCCCCTTTGGTTTCTCTGCTTCCCCGCACCCTCTTACCGCAACTTCTGATCAGTGTTTAAAACGGCAGCTGAGAAGTTGCCAGGCCTGGTGAAGTTGATACATTCAACAACTTAGTCTTAACATGTTTGGTTTGGTGTCTTTATAGTGGATTGCACCTTTTCCCGTACTTACCCCCACTACTGGCAAGGAGCTTGTCAGTTTCAATCAGAGTGCATAATGATTTTGTCACATGCATCTCAATCCTCAAGGCCCCAGTCCTGCAACTGATAGTTCATGACGTGCACGGCTGTGTTGGCACTGAGCCCTATTGAAATCAGTGGGGCTCCATGCAGGCACAGCAGTCTGCTCCTGTGCTATCAAATACAGGATTGGGGCCTTCATGTGCTTTCTCTGCTGTTCCTATGTTGTTCAGGACTCAGTACCCAGGTGATGGGTATGGTATAAGAACCTAAAGAAAAGGGTGTTTTTTCCCTCCAAGAACGTTAGTTCCTCTGTATTATAAACATGTTATGACCTATAAAGCAGAACTGAATTTATGGGGAGAAAGTCCTAATGTACACAGATGTGTATTTGCTTTGACATGAGATCCTCCATCAATCTATGCTTGGGGCCAAACACTATCCTTTTGCAGAAGAGAGGATGCACTGGCAGGGGCAGGGGGGAGGGTTGAGGAATAAGTATTTTCTGTGTGCCAAGGCAGAGAACTGTACACCAGCTATTGCCTTAAAGCACTGGGGGGCGAGGGTGGTCTCTCTGCATACCTGGCTGTAGGAGGGGCTTGCATATCCTTTCATCTAAAACCGTATCATCTGTCAGGATCAGAGTCGAAAGCTAAGCAATTCACTTATAGTATATTTAGGTCTGACTCCCAAAGACCATGCAGACTCTAATTTTAACCGGAAGTTATGGCGACTGTCAGAAACATACTTGTGTTTCTGCTGTCTGATCAGGGTCCTAATGAATTTATTCCGTAGTGGATCTTCAGAGGGCAAAGTGTTGTCTCTTTGATCTTGCTACAGAACAGCGTGTTATCATTAGGGGATCTCCATTAAGGTAAGCACACTCACAGAATGCTCCCAAGACCTTCCTGAGATTGTAAATGGTCACACTGAAAGATTTTCTGGCTGTTGCCAACAGTTCCCACTTTGAATTTAACCCATGTGACACCCATTTTGGCATTCCTCTGTTTCAGGCACAGAGGCCATGGTAGGTACCCTCTGGGGAACATTAGAACGTCAGGGAACACATTTCCAGTGCAGTGCCCCCTCCCCCCCCGAAGCACACAGCTCCTTTCACTTTCAGGAGGAAAAATGCATGCGTGTTTGAGAACTGAATTTTGTACTTAATTCCTAGTGCATCACTAAATAAAAACAACACATAAGGCCGGACATGTCCAGGATGGCACAGATGTATCATCTTGTGAATAACATGATTGCCTTGCACTAGAATCTCCCATTAGTATAACATTCATCCATATTGTCAGACTGGAGGTGACTGTGTGTGAGGGAGAGAGCCATGCAATGGAGAAAGCTGCATTACAGCTGGAGTGCCTTGCACAGTCAGAACAGCTTGCACTTCTCCCACCTCCTCTCTGCTTCTGATCTGTCTGTGTATGTGCGCGTGTACTTAAACCTGTCATCTTTTCTTATCCCACCCAAGCAGATGGCTTTCATGTTAAGTGGGTTATTATTAACTGCATGATCAGTTTACACCAGCTTTATCTAGGCAAATCACCTAAGTCAAACACTGAGAGAAAGAGGCTGGCCCAGAGACCTCTGTCAAAGCCATTTAGAAGCATGGTGGCAATTAATAATCCTGTGGAATCCAGTGAACTGGCACCTTGGGAGCAGTCAGAGTATTCTTAGAAGGATTAACCTCAGTAAATATTTATATATTCTCTGCCAGCACTTAACGTGGGAGAAGTTATAGGAAATCTAAGATTGGTGCATAAGTATTCGTAGGAGGAAGATCATTAGGGTCAGACTATATACTCCCTCCCCGTTAAACAACAAAAATGTCAGTGTCCAGCTTTAAAAGAGACATCTGTGCTCGCCAGAAAGTTGGTTTTGTGTTCAGCTTCTCTAGGGTTGAACTAAGGGAGCATTCAGTGCAAACAAGCCACCTCAACTCTGCTGCTCAACTGTGCTGTCTTGGAAGGTATTTTTAAATGAAGAATTGCTTCTTAAATTTCAGTCTGAGACAGAATAGCTTGCAAAGCGATAAAATATAGCACATTGGAAGTGCTGAGTTGGCATTAACTATTAAACCACAGGGGCAGACTCGCTAAACCCAAAGGGGACCTAGATGAACCTCCAAGAGCAGGGCCCCAAATTCATGTGGGTTTTAAGGTTTGATGAGACTCTGGCATGGAGGCCTGTTTAACTAACCATCCAAACTTCTAGCTACTTATCTAAAGCTTTCCTAAATTATCCAAACCTGTGGATCTCTCTCTATGAGGTCCTGCCTTTCTCACCTGCAATTGGTAATGTGTGGCTCTGGGGCATAAGAGGGGAGTAGATAACTCCTGTGTGTTTCAATTGCGAGTTCCGTATAAACTCTCAGAGCACTTTACAAACTATTCATCAAGCTTCACAACACACCACACGCTAAGATTATGTAAGTGGCGGAATCCTCAGTTTACAGATGGGGAACTGGGGCACAGATGTTGAGTGATTTGCTCAAGGTCGCACAGCAAATTTAAGGCACAGCTGGGAGTAGAACCCAATCTGATGACTCTCAGTCTTGTGCTTTAGCTACAGGGCCCCAGAAGGGAGGGGTGGACCAATCCACTGTACTCTCATGAAGAGGACCCGCTCAATAGGTCTAGAGCTTCCAACCCCCGGATCCAGCCTTTAAACTGCCACTATTCAATGATAATAGATTTGAGAACTGCTAGCTATTAGAAGTTTTAAGTAGGGTGAGCAGAGAGCAAGTGTGGAAAAATTGGTACAGGGGGTGGAGGGTAATAGGCGCCTATATAAAACAAAGTCCCAAATATTGGGACTGTTCCTAAACACTTGGGACATCTCATAAACCTAGTTTTATGTAGCATTATCATTTGTTTGATGTTCTAAAGAGACTAAAAAACAAATGATCCCTGCCCTGAAGTGCAAATTAGACAAACATCAAATATGGAGATGAGAAAGTAAGAAGGCGGGATGAAAGTTAAACAAATGAAAATGTGAGTCCTAGACCATGCAACTTTAAATGTTCTGATATTTTAAAATAGAAACTAAGAGAGGGGAGCGTAGTGGGCTCAGGAATAGAAGCCATTGTTGGAGAGCAAGAGAAAATAGGTTTTGAAGAGGGAGGAAGATAGGACAATTTGTGTTTGCAGGCAGGGGGTGGTTGTTTCAGGGACATGGATCAGATAACATGCGTTATTGGTCATAGTAGTGTGACACAGATTTATAAACAATAAGTGAGGCATCATGTGGTGATGACCTCATCCAATAAGAGAGAAAATTCAGGACGGCCTGTGCTTCATAGAAATTTTTATTTAGCATTTCTTGCTTCTGCCCTCTCTTGCTTGAACTCTGCCTTTGTTCTCATTCATATTCTCTCACTCTTCCTGCCCTCCACCTTTTTACATTTGATTCAGACCCATCTTCTCTCGACTTTTGACAAAAGGCAAGAATGTTTTCATTTCTGTCCACCCACAAATGTCACAAAGATGGTGGCCTTCACATGCTCAGCACCTCTTTTGTTACCAGCAGAAGCCCTGCAAATTTTTCCTAAGCAAAGAGCTTATTTCTCATTGAAGACTAATGCTGAGCACCAAAATCATCTTAAAGTCCCTCCCCCCCCCCCCATAATATGTTAACTCAAAATCATTTTGTGGCTAGGTGTTTGCTCTTGGAAGACTTACATAGTTTACATAGATTCTAGGACTGGAAGGGACCTCGAGAGGTCATCGAGTCCAGTCCCCTGCCCTCATGGCAGGACCAAATACTGTCTAGACCATCCCTGATAGACATTTATCTAACCTACTCTTAAATATCTCCAGAGATGGAGATTCCACAACCTCCCTAGGCAGTTTATTCCGGTGTTTAACCACCCTGACAGTTAGGAACTTTTTCCTAATGTCCAACCTAAACCTTCCTTGCTGCAGTTTAAGCCCATTGCTTCTTGTTCTATCCTTAGAGGCTAAGGTGAGCAAGTTTTCTCCCTCCTCCTTATGACACCCTTTTAGATACCTGAAAACTGCTATCATGTCCCCTCTCAGTCTTCTCTTTTCCAAACTAAACAAACCCAATTCTTTCAGCCTTCCTTCATAGGTCATGTTCTCAAGACCTTTAATCATTCTTGTGGCTCTTCTCTGGACCCTCTCCAGTTTCTCCACATCTTTCTTGAAATGCGGTGCCCAGAACTGGACACAATACTCCAGTTGAGGCCTAACCAGCGCAGAGTAGAGCGGAAGAATGACTTCTCGTGTCTTGCTCACAACACACCTGTTAATACAGCCCAGAATCATGTTTGCTTTTTTTGCAACAGCATCACACTGTTGACTCATATTTAGCTTGTGGTCCACTATAACCCCTAGATCCCTTTCTGCCGTACTCCTTCCTAGACAGTCTCTTCCCATTCTGTATCTGTGAAACTGATTTTTCCTTCCTAAGTGGAGCACTTTGCATTTGTCTTTGTTAAACTTCATCCTGTTTACCTCAGACCATTTCTCCAATTTGTCCAGATCATTTTGAATTATGACCCTGTCCTCCAAAGCAGTTGCAATCCCTCCCAGTTTGGTATCATCTGCAAACTTAATAAGCATACTTTCTATGCCAATATCTAAGTCGTTAATGAAGATATTGAACAGAGCCGGTCCCAAGACAGACCCCTGCGGAACCCCACTTGTTATGCCTTTCCAGCAGGATTGGGAACCATTAATAATAACTCTCTGAGTATGGTTATCCAGCCAGTTATGCACCCACCTTATAGTAGCCCCATCTAAATTGTATTTGCCTAGTTTATCGATAAGAATATCATGCGAGACCGTATCAAATGCCTTACTAAAGTCTAGGTATACCACATCCACAGCTTCTCCCTTATCCACAAGACTCGTTATCCTATCTAAGAAAGCTATCAGATTGGTTTGACACGATTTGTTCTTTACAAATCCATGCTGGCTATTCCCTATCACCTTACCACCTTCCAAGTGTTTGCAGATGATTTCCTTAATTATTTGCTCCATTATCTTCCCTGGCACAGAAGTTAAACTAACTGGTCTGTAGTTTCCTGGGTTGCTTTTATTTCCATCATAAATGGATTATTTCTACTCAGTCTGTCTGATTTGAAAAGAGACTTGTATAGAAACACCACCTCAGTCTTCACTATAACGTGTTGCTGAAATAGAGTATGTTTATTCTACAGAAGCCAGTTAGCGAACTCTGCTAACTTGATTAAATTTTTGAGTGAAGTGAAGCTATTGAATGTCTGAAATGTAATCCTGGAAGTTAAAACCCAAACTGCATCTAAAAACAACTCTAGGTGGTTTGGAGGCTAGGTTTGTTTTGAGGTGTAGGGTTTTTGAGACCTCAGCATTAACAGGACCCAGCTGTAATGCTATGTTGCCTTAATGTCACTAGGATGTGCCTTAGTATTCTAGTTTTTCTTTTGAATAAATATTTGCACTTGTAGCTTTTAAAACTTCTTCAGAGCCAAGGAAACAGTAACTAAAACTATTTTTCTATCCCAGCTGCTGTGCATGGAAAGCTGCATTGGCCTTTCAGGCAGTGTTAGTGGACTGGTGTTCAGAAGCCCTGTTTCAAATCCTGGGTCTGCCACAGTTTGTATGTGTGAGACCTTGGGCACGTCACTTAGGCGCTTTTGAAGATATTACTGTAAGTCTCATTGTCAAATATGACTTAAACAGTTAGGAGTCAAAGTCTTACTTATTGAAAGCTAATAGGACTTAAGTGCCTAAGTAACTTTTGAAAATTTTACCCCTAGTTCCTTTTTGCCTCAGTTTCTCATTTGTAAAATGGGGGAAATAGTGCTATTTTCCCTGCCCGTCCTTAGTTGCTGTCCCGAAGAGCTTATAAGAGACATGACAGACAGTCTTTTTACTGTGTTTTTTGTACAGGGCTAGCCAGGGCTGTTGTGCTGGGGCCTCTAGGTGCGACTGTTAGAAGAGGATTAAAATAGTACTGCATTTTTATCCTTATCTGTCCCCTGAAACAAGCTGCATGTAGCCATAGGAGAAAGCAGGAGCAGCTCAGTATTCCGTTGTTTTCATTAAAAAATAAATGCACGAGTTAGTCATGTTGCTGCCTGGGCAGGGCTGGAACCTGAACTGCTCTGTCTCTCCAGGTAACTGGGGCAGCATAGTGTCCCAACCCTACATGGAAAAGTGAGGTCTGTTTCCATGGCCCATTCTGGCTTTCATCATTGCTGAGATTTCTAGTTGTGACGTTGGTTTGTGTGGTGGTTACTTTCAGTTGCTTCCAGCCCAGGCTGGATTTGTGCTGGCAAGCTGGAAGAGAAAGACCTCTCTGTCAGTGCTTGACTCCTCCATTTTCTTTTGAGTGGCAGTTCCAGGCACACTCATGCTGAAAAGCACTTCTTACTAAATATACATGGTGAAACTCCACTGGAAATCAAAACCTGCATTTTGTAGAATCATTTCAAGCCTCCTCTAAGTAGCCAAAATTGTGTTACTACAGCTTCTGCCACTAAGATCAGTGTCTGCCACTCTGCAGCTGCAATTTATGTTAGCAATTAGAACAACTTAATATTAAGTTCTTTAAATACCATGTCATTTACAGCCTAGATGACACCTAACAAGAGCATTGTGAGGTTTGGAGAGTAGGCTGAATCCCATAGCTGGGACAGTAATTTTCAGACCAAAGGTGAGATGGAGACTAAATTACTATTTCAGCCGAAGAGGCACTCTCTATCAAGTCTGGGTTTAGACACACAGTAAGGAGGGGGAAAACTTGTCTCTGCTGCTAGCCGTAGTGTATCTGTTCAAGGACAGAGAACTGCTGTCTCATGGCTTAGGAATCCTGGATATGCAAAGCAAATATGGATATATTTGAAGTTTTGATTGACACTTATAAAAAACATAATGGATGCAATTACTGTGTGATCTTGAATATTTTTTGAAATATGCTATAAAGTGCATAAACATATCCACTAACCAGAGGCTCTAACGAGAAGGCAGCACACAACAGGTGCTTACCAAGTGCTGTGTTTACTAGTGGGAACAGATACTTATGAAAGTATTTCACAGGGACAAGAGAATTTGGCACCACAGCTGAAATTTTCAATTGAGCCTAAAGGAGTTAGGTGCCTGACTCCTTTGAAAAGCCCAATCCAATTCTGTAATTTCATCTCTTCATTTGTTGAGGGTATTCATCACCTCTCACAGTTCAGGACTTAGTGCAAGGAAAAATGTATCCAGCGGCTCCTTAGAATGATGCTATGATTGCCAAAGTTTTACCTTCTAAGTGAGTTGTTTTCTCTCTCCTAACAGATTACAATAGCAGTGACCTAAAAACAGCTTGCCGAAAGCATGAACTTTTCGTTAGCTTCCAAGATTTGGGATGGCAGGTATGTGATGTTTCCCTCTGAGTAAGCTAGACATTTATTATGAAATACTATCTAAACAATGTTATAGTAATTCCAGTTGACACTACTAGCACATTTTAAAATGACCCTTGTGCCACCACATTAAAACTAGTCATTGGGGAGATCAAACATTGATAGCTTTCAGATTAGATAGACCACCAAACTTCCTTTGGGAATCTTAAGATATTTAATATTTCACATGGTATTGTATTATGCAGCCATCCTATTGCTGGACAGCAGGATAGTAATTAGGCCTGTAGATCTAGTCTGAGACCCAGTATGCACATAGAAAAACTGATTTTAGTTAAACTAGTGCAACTACCAGTCTGGTTTAAACTGTATATAAAGTGTGTTCACATAGTAGATTTGCACTGATTTAACTAGATTGATTTATCTAAAATTGTTGTTTTAAACCAATGTAAGTTTTTTGTGATCAGTGCTGTTCCTAGGCCACAAAATGTCAAACTGGAACCCTTTCAAAGAATTCTTTTTTTCACAGATTTTTCTTCTCATCTGTTTGAAATTTTGGAGCACTTTTGTAACAGAAGTAAAGAATTATTATAAATGAAGGGCTAGTTGGCGATAGCTAAAATCTTTGAGACTATAATTCAGTTCAAACCTTCCTACCCCTACACACAAGTGTACTCATCCTGGGAGCATAGAAGGGGTAGCATGTAGCTTGCACACAATTCCAGCATAGTTCCACAACTGGCACTGCATCACCCTGGAAGCTGGCCAATGTACTAAGGTGTAGTCAAGGCTTAAATTGGAATGGATCACAACCCAGAATTACTTTTGGAGGCTGCCATCCTGTTCAGAGTCCCCCTTTATTTTTAAAAGTAAAGTTGTCAGAAAACGGTCAGCATATGACCTGCATGTAACCAATACACTGAGTCTGCAGCCAACCTGAAACAGTAGCTCTGGGAGGTGTGACCTGCCCAAACTCATCTCACTGTCATGTTAACCCAGACCCCGTGATGTTTTAAAGGTCAATATTAACTTTCACTGCTGCTCAAAACCAGCTGAGGAGGGGGACTATAATATGAAGAACACCGTTACCAAGTGTGACATTGTAAATTAAGCATTATGGGTGGGTGGCACGAGTACCATTCCTTTCCCCTTAAATCTGATCTGTGAAGATGAAGAAGCAGACCCTAGGGCAGCAAGAGAAGGCAGATGAGCTCTGTGTGTGCAGCAGGGCCTTCAAGCTCCTCCTCCTCCTCCCAGCAGATTGAGTACTCAGAGTTACAGAGGGGGATGTAGGTCAGGTAGCTTCTTCACTGGGTCATGGAAGCTGCTGCTTCTCCCACTGCACCTGTTATACTTAAGTCATGATTTTTAAGTTTCTCTTCACAAGCATGAGGGCTAGATGCTTGTTTTTCACAACGAAAGCTTTTGGTTTCTTCACATGATGATGAGAGTTAAGGCTATATACCTTAATCAAGCTATGTCTAAAACACGATGATCAAGCATGTGCCAGTGGTTAACATCTACAAGTAACTTCTTAAGTAGGTCATTACTATTTTTATTCTAAACCTTGAGCCCAAGGTTTAATGCAAATTGTATGTTTGGCAAATCAGCACCCGACAGTCAAATTTATAACAGGTAGTAATACTTATCTAAAAGGACAGTTACCGCTACTGTAGAAGCTGTCTCTTCAAACTAAAGTAGATATTGATTTGGAATAGCTGGTTGCTGGGGAAACAATCTCACAAGTCGAATTTAAATATGTATCAGGAAAGTGATGTGCATTTAAATTTGGTGACAGGTGATGAGGTTCATTTTAAACACAGCATTCCAGAATGTTGAGCAAAAGATAGCACTGGTGTGTGTACTTACTATACAATGTTAATATCTTAAGCAAGTGGGGTACAGGTAGGAAGCAGTAGTTCTGTATTTCAATCATGTTTCTTCAAGGGTGAGAAAAATAAGTTTTTTTTTTTTTCTACAGCACTCAAAATATATGCTACCATTTCAAAACGCCACATTTATTACCTTCTCTTGTATAGAGTATCAGGGCTCTCAGATTTTTCAACCAGATTATACAGCGGTGGTCAGAACTATGTGTGTGTGCAGAGCTTCAATGAAAACTAAGACTCTTGTGGGAAGTTTTTTATGGAAAAATTAACTTTGAAGTATTTCAGCTTTTGGCTGAAATACTTCAAATTAAAAATGGCACTGCAGTGGCTGATGGGTGCCCTATGCTCCCATTCTCTATGGATGTTCTCTGGCTGGACTAAATTTCCCAGGATACATTTTCACCCCTTTTGGTGAGTACAGGGCATGCAGCATAAGAGTCCCTGGCTGTTGTATATCATGGGAGATGCAGTTCCAGCTAGAGAGCCCAACCCCAAGAGTGGAAGTACAAGGCACTGTGGTGCCATTTTTTAATCCAAATTTTTGTTTTTGATCAAAATAATGTTTTCTATGCAAAGGTGACACTTTATGACAATTTTGACAAAACCCCAATTTTCCATCAACAGTTGACACAAGTTTTAATCAGGCTTAATTGCATACTGTTACCTCTATATGCCATCTGTTACAAAAATCGAACAGGCAACTTTAATTCCACTGAAATATTTTCTGTTTATTTCCTAACAAAGGATTGGATAATTGCACCAAAAGGCTATGCAGCAAACTACTGTGATGGAGAATGTTCTTTCCCACTCAATGCACACATGAATGCCACCAATCATGCCATTGTACAAACTTTGGTGAGTATATAGAAAGACTTGTGCTAAACTACAAGTGAAGTTGGAGATCAGATTAGTTGGTACAATCAAATTGTTTTCTTTTTTGAAACAGGTTCATCTTATGAATCCCGAATACGTTCCCAAACCCTGTTGTGCACCTACCAAACTAAATGCCATATCAGTTCTTTACTTTGATGATAACTCCAATGTCATTTTGAAAAAATATAGGAATATGGTAGTAAGAGCGTGTGGATGTCACTGATGCACAAACATTCTTCACCCAGACCTACTGTGCAATTCTACCATGAACTTCTAGATTATAGCTACCTGACCTTGGAGAAAGTCAACAAATGCTCTTGAGATGAAACAGACTTCTAAAACACAATGTGTGCGCCTTATGAGAGGAAGCAGCAGGGTACTTCTTCATTGATCTGTACTCACTTTGTAACGGGAACAGGTGCTGGATTTAAAAACAAACAAACTGATCTACAGCATGGCAGCCTTTCTGATCTGCAAAAACATGAACTGCAAGGCTTGCGAAAACGAAATCTGTCCCTACACATTTTGTTAGCTTCAATCATTCCCTGTATGGTATTAAACTCCCCTGAGAGTAGCAGAAACTTAAAAGAGGAGCTTGGCCTTGTCAGTTGGGCAGTCTGCACTTCAGTTTTACCAAACCAGCATCTGCTACATATAAGCCTTGAAAAAGTGTCTCCTGTAGACAAAAAGCAAAGCTGTAGTAGTAAAATATAGAAATTATGCTTTTAATACCTTACCATCATGCATTTTACGTTGGACAACCCCAACGTTAGGAAGTGCCTTCTATTTAAAGAATAGTTGCTACATCAGTATGAGTGGTTTCTTCCAGAAGCCAACTTGATAAAGAGCAACTTCAGTTGTGCCAAAGCAAGCCTTTGACCCTCTGCATTCTCCAAACACATATGCTGAACCATAGACTTGACTAGATATTTAACTGCACCATGTATTAGTTACATAAGGACAAAGCCACTCCCTGCCTGGTTTTTTTGAGATGAATGTTCCAACTAGGCAGTGAATTTATAAATTTGTTCTTGTGCAGCTTCCTACCTTGTTTAGATTCTATAACTCCTGCACGATGCATCAACTAAGCCTGTTCTGTTTTATTCCAAACATTCTTTGCTCCTCAACTGTACCACCACAGAGGAGGCTGCAATCAGGACAGTTCTACAACTGTAAGTTTATACATAAATTTCGAAGCAGCTCCTGTGTTGGAGAGTGGGCATATTAGTGAAGATGCAGTTTATGTAAAACTATCTGGCCAAAAAGGAAATTGCATTTAAGAAGTTGGTTTAAAGGGTATATTCACATTTTAGCCATAGCTTCTAATAGACTAGTTTTATTCCCAATGTTAATAGTAACAATGAATTTTCTGATCAATGTTAAACTTGTATTAAATGCACTTACCTCTAACTCTTGCATTTAAAAAAGCTTCTTGTAAATACAAGCTATAATTTATTGCAGTTGTCATCATTGTGCTGTAACATTTATAGAAAGACTGGGCTTTTTAAAAAAAGTTTTTATTTAGAAAGTCTCAGTATAAACAATTGTACTACTTTGATTTTATACAAGAAACTCATGAGCCAAAGCTTGGGCTACTCATGAGATTGTGCTTCACAAGAGTTTTAAAAAACATTAATAAAGGCTTCCTTTAAGGCAGACGTCTATACATTTTATCTAATACATCTGCCATACAATATTTAGCCCTCATTGTACACTTTCCATGCTTACCCAGTTTTAGTTTGAACAGAACCTGTGGTCCTTGTCAGAAAGAGTAAGTTAGTGAAAATTCTCTTTACATCAGTATTACATATGGACACAAAACAACAACTTGACTTAGAGCAAAGTGCTGCCGTATGTAATTCCCAGAGATGTCAATGAATTTTGATGCATGAATGAGGGCAGAATTTAGCCCCTTAGAAGAAAAGATACAACTACATTAGCAAACTAACAGTGTCTGCATTGTAAATTCTTTGGCTTTAATGTATTAGAACACCTCACACAATCAGGTCATCATTCAAGGCAACGAAGTGTATGGTCCTCCCATTCAAAGGTAGCAACAGGAACTGAACTGCAGTGGTACTGAAGAGGCGTTTTGCTTCTCATTTTAAGGAACAAGAAACACTTTTGAAGTATCAGTTTGCTTATTAAATAAACCATGAGTTCATCTGCTCCTGCTGGTTAAGTCAGATGAGTGGTTCTAGCAGTAAACTGAGGCAAGAGAAATATGGTACAGAAAATTATTTGCAACCAGTTGTTTCTAAAGGTGTTAGAGAGGTAGACATCTCTTGGAAAATAATTAAGTGGTTGTTATGATAACATCCTCTCCTCTAGCATTGAAGAGAAGTGTCCTGTTTGAACTGTTATAAAATCCCCCATCTGCTATGGCATCAGTAATATTCAGGCACATAGTAAAAGTACCACTACTTTCATTATGGCTACAGCCTCCGATGACTAGAGAAATATTAACAGGAAACAAGCCTGGTATCTTCCAAAGGGGTGTGTTTTCTTTTTCAACCTCCCATTTTTTGACCAGCTGCTATATTAAGACAGAGTTTTTAGCTTCAGTTGAAAAGGCAACATTTATTAGTACAGCTGTAGCTTGTACCTTTCTAGTAATGGTGAGCACTTTGTAAGCTGTACTTTGGTAGCAAGCCTTTACCCAAATTCAACCTGAAGACAAAAATAGTTTACCCAGTCCCTTAACTTGATTTTCCTCATCTATTTTAGGCTCAAAGGAAACCATTTATATCTCCACAGGGGAAGGTAGAAATGTAGTAATACTGATGCTGAAAATACTCAATTTGCACAGTAACTACTTGTTACCAGTTTTCCTTGACAAACAATGAAAGTGTCAGTACGGTGTGGCTTTAAAACACACACACAAGGAAGATACCACAAGTCAGTACATTCAGTTTTCAAAAACAACAAAAAACCAACCCCACCCTTTGAAAATCAATATCATTAACTTCATTTAACTCTCCCCATTAGTGTACAAGAACAGTCAGGGCAGAAGTATCCATGTGTGTTTTACAATTCATCCCTTGCCTGACGCAAAACAAACTTATGCAGCGTTTCAAGATCTCTGGCTCCATTGTGTTCACTGACTTTCTCCCCTGCTCGGAAAAGCAACAGTGTTGGATAACCGTTCACCTTTAAGAGGGGGGAAAAAAACAAAAACCGTGTCACTTCAGTAGCATCCTTACAACACCAGCAGCCACCCTAAAGACTAGGGGCCAAACCCCAAACAGTATGCTTAGCAGTGCTTAACTTTTGGCCCTCTGCCATCAGGTGGAATGAACAGCCCTGCGTTAGGCACCAGGCTCCCTGTACATTGCTGGGGAGAGTTGGGTACCTAAAAAAAAAGAATTGAGCACACTAAGGCATTCAACTCCCTGCTCTGCTATCTTCATCTCCCGGTGAGTGCCCTAACCACTGCAGTGGGTCTCTCTCTGTTGCCTGTTGAAGCTTTTCCACTTTGTATAACATATTTAAATATTCACTAGCACAGGGACTTTCCTAACCATCAGGTAACCAACCATCCCTCTCTTTTCCCCCCTGCACGACAAGAGTAACTTCTGACGTGAGCGCGGTGACAGGATCACTAAATTTACAGTGAACTGCCACCTGGGCCAACTACTGGACACTTCAACCTGGGGTACAAATTATTTAAGATTATCCAATTAATTTTAAACCATCCACACTTACAGAAAATCTGTTGCAGACATTACGTTCGATGGTGCAATCTACTTTTGCTATTTTGACATCTGTCAAACCTGGGAATTGTTCTTTGGAGAGGTTCTCCCAAGTTGGAGCCAAGTTCTTACAGTGACCACACCTAGAAACAGACAGACATGTGTTCAGCAGACATCTTCCAGTGTAGGTCCCAGCTGCTTTATCACGATATCCATACAATGTGCTCTCTCCTACCTCCTTAATCATATGGGCCAAAATGACAATTATGTGAGTAAGTGGACAAGGTGGATCACTGCTGTATTTGAAATAAGCCAGATGATTTGAAGGTTAAAATAGTTTCTGGCTTTTATGTAGTCTCTTCTGGTACAGTATTATGTGAAATAGCGTATGAACATCTCTCACCCACCAGAAGCTTGTAAAAGCAAACATGAAAAAGATCACAGAATATATTTAAATAAAGTTGCTTATATCAAGGCACAAACTGTTACATTGTTTAAAAGGTTACACTTCTAAAGTTTTAAATAAGCTACTAGGCATGTACAGTACATTAATTCTCTCCACCATGTCACTTCCCCTTCTCCCACCAAAGCTAACCCAAGACACTGATTGATTAGTCACATCTCAAGGGGTGTGTCTGTTTTTAAGTCATATTGCACAAAATTTATGACATAAATGAGACTTCTCTTTTCCTGGCAAAAGTTTTTATCCCAACCCCACCCCCCTTTTAATAATGTAGCCTCCTGGCACTATAAAATTGAAGTTCCTATATTAATGCTAATGAAAAATGCATAACGTTTCTCAAACCCTAAACTCTGCAATAAAGGGGACTCAAGTAGCTTAATGTATTTTCCATCTTAAATTTAACCTTCCTGAAAACTAAAAACAATCCTTCACACATTAGCTTTGTCCTCTTTGCAAAATTGATTCTCTTCTCCCCTACCATCCTCAGGTAAGTCACATAGCATTTGCTTCGCTTATCGTTTTTACCACTACCACTGTTAAGTATTGGCTAAATCTGGAAATAAGTAGTTTGCCTATGATTTTTGCTTTCTACAGACAAACGTAACATACTGGCCAGATTCTGATCTGCATTACACAGTTGTACATTTAGAGTAACTCCATTCAAGTGAGACAGAGTGGACAGGTCTATGGATGATTTACACCACAATTATTAATTTGCACTATCATAACATCAGTAGAATGTGGGCCTCTAGATGTAGGTTTTATATAGGAGTCTTTACCTTAGATTTTATTTTAAAAGTAAAAAAAGAATAGCCACCACTAGATTATTACAGTATTTTGTTCAAATTTTGAACTTTAAAGTGCTTTTTTTAGGGATTTGTTTCTTGGAGGCCCTATAGAATTAAAGTTCAAAGACATATGCATTAATCATTTTGTTCTGCCTCAGTTGCACCTTAGGTTGATGGTTACAGAAGCCCATGAGTATCTTAAGGCTTGATTCAGGCATCGACAAAGATGGTGAGAAGTCTCTGCCAGAGTTTTAATTCTACAATTCAGAAAACAAGTATATATTTGAACTCTTCTGTTAATATACACTGAATGTAAAAGCATTACTGACCATGCACAAAAACAATTAAGACAAGATGGTCTCATACCTACCGTGCAACTTAATGTTAATATTTACCTAAAATAAACTGAAGGGCAAAAGTAGATCTCAACCTAATAGTATTTGCTTAGCCAAACACAAATTAATCTACTTGGAAAGGAAAAAGGTCATTTATATACAATGAACTACAATTGTATACACAGACATGGTTTTTGAGCTAAGAATAGGATACCAACTACATGAATGTAGCAAACAGTTTCCTAAACTATAACTTTGTGATAACCAATCTATCCTCTGGCAGCAGCTAATAGGTTGATTCTTTGTAGTGTATGTTTAATACACCCTTCCTCAACTGCCATCTGGCATTCTTCTGGAGTTTGCCCCATGCACCAGTGCCCTTTTTAGAATCCAGTGAGAAGAGGGGAAGGTATTTAAAGTGCAGTTTTACTCTGAAAAGTAACTAAAAAGGGCTTATTGGGATTCCACTTTTGTGTCTCAATTCTCTTTATATTGAGCTCAGAAAACTAATTCCCAACCCCACAAACTACATCTGGGTTCTGAATCATCAAGCCAGATTCTTTCCTCCTTGTGCATCGTAGCCCGTAAAAGGCTGTGTAGGCAAAATCTGGTCCTGTGCAACCTCATCTGCCTTCAGTGGCGCTGCACAGGTATAAGCTGAACAGTAGACAATTCCACTTATGATATATATTAAATAGAATTCACCTCATTTCCTCTTAGCTGCATTGAGTCTACAGTGATGAGTAAAAAAGCAGTTAATTTTTGACACTGAAGTCAGCAAGTTATTTTACAGAACCCAAAGTATGCCAAGAATCACCACTGTATAAAAATTACTGTACTGCCCCGTGAGCTTACAATCTGGTTTCAGACAAGATACAAGAAAGTAGCAACAGAGTATGCTGGGAATGAGCGCAGAAGGCAACACAGCAAAGGCAAGCACTGTTTTTTAGTATACAAATATCTATATTAATACTGAATAGACATAAGAAGCTGATCTTTTGGGTAAGAAAAAGCCATGACAAGTCTTCTAGCAGTTTTACTCTGATTTTACAATTTAATTTACTGTGTTTCTCTTCTTCCCCCAGAGTATCTCTCATGCATAATAGGGTAACACTAGTGGCCCTCTAGCAGAAGCACCCCGTCACTCTCAGCCTGGCTCAGGAGTAGCTCTCACACATCAGGGTCAGTAGATTATGGATCCCACACCATGACTTGGGCTCACAGCCAGTGCTGAAACTGCAGTGTAAAAATAGGGAATAGTGCCATGCTGAGAGGCGTGATCACTCACTCTGCTAGGTACAAATTAAAAATTCCATGATGCTATTCTTACCATTTACAAAAAGTATTTCCTCATCTCAAAATAAACCACAGTAAAATCTGAGATTGCTAAGCATATTAAATTGTTAGTTGCATTTGCCTAGTTCTGCTGCACTACATATGGCTAACTTACTGCTCTGAACTACTAGGACTTCAATACAACTAGTATAATAGTTTTTTACTCCATCACCCCTTCCTGTTCAATGCATCTTGGGGGTTAATAGGAGGATGTGTGAGGAAATTTGAACTACATTGTCTTCTGCACACAATGACATTCAACTTTTTCCAACACAGAGCCAGTGAGGTGGAGCCCACTAACAGATGGGGGCAGGAAGGAGAGCTAGCTGCCTGAGGCTCACTCTAGATATGACTGAAGTTTGTAGGTTTGTGGAAGAAAGTAATGAAATTGTCACTCCTGTCGGGTGTGGGGAGGAGTGATATGTTTGTTACACAGGTTTGCAGCATTGGGGTCTTGTTGCATGTACCAGCGGTGCTGCGCATTCCAGTAACAAGCAGATACCAAATATAAATTAATCATTTGGGAATTTTTCCACTGCATGCAGACTAGAGTTGCCAACTTTCTAATCGTACAAAACTGAACACGCTAGGTCCCACCCCCTTCCCCGAGGCCCTGCCCCCACTCACTACATTCCCCCTCCCTCAGTGGCTCACTCTCCCCCACCCTCACTCACTTTCACTGGGCTGGGGGTTGGGGTGCAGGAGAGGGTGGGCTCTAACTGGGGGTGCGGGGCTCCAGGGTGGGGCCAGAAATGAGGGGTTCAGGGTGCGGGAGGGGGCTCCAGTTTGGGGGGTGGGGCCGAGGGATTCAGAATGCAGTAGGGGGCTGAGGGTTGAGGTGTGGGGGGGGGGGTGCAGGCTCTGGTGTGGGGCTGGGGATGTGGGGTGCAGGAGGAGGCTCCAGGCTGCGGGGGTGGGCCCGAGGGATTTGGAGTGCGGGAGGTGGCTGCAGGTTGAGATGTGGAAGGGGGTGAGGGCTCTGGGGGGGCCAGGGATGAGGGGTTTGGGGTGCAGGAGGGGGCTCCAGGCTGGGGCCAAGGGATTTGGAGTGCAGGAGGGGGCTGTGGGTTGGGGTACAGGTTCTGGGCTGGGGGTGCAGGAGGAGGCTCCGAGTTTGGGGGGGCTCAGGGCTGGGGCAGAGGGGGTTGGGATGCAGGCATTCTTTAGGCAGCTCCCGGGCAGCAGGGCAGCGGGGCTAAGGCAGGCTCCCTGCCTGTCCTGACTCTGCACTGCGCCCCGGAAACGGCCAGCAGGTCGGGGTCCTAGGCCGGGGAGGCCCAGGAGGCTCCGCACACTGCTCTTGCCTGCAGGCACCGCCCCCCCAGCTCCCACTGGCTGTGGTTCCTGGCCAATGGGAATGCGAAGTCAGTGCTCAGGGCAGGGCACGGAGCCCTGTGACACGCCCCCGCCTAAGAGCCGGACGCTTTCATGGCGCAGTGCGGTGCCCCAGGACAGGTAGAGATTAGCCTGCCTTAGCCCTTCTAATGCCCCAGTTGGTGGTGCTGACTGGAGCCGCCAGGGTCCCTTTTCGACCTGGCATTCCAGTCAAAAACTGGACACCTGACAACCCTAATGCAGCCTTCACCACGGTCATCCATGCTGGTCACATCAAGGGTGGGTTACTGTAACTAACATGCATTACATGCAACTTCACCTTAAGATCACCTGGAAATTGCAGCTAGTTCTGCACTCTGGTTACAAGATATTAAATAGGACTCCAGTAGCAGCACATTATACCTGTGCTCCATGATCTGCACTGACTCCCAACTGATTTCCAGGTGAAGTTTCTAACCTCAGAAGTCCTAAACAGTTTGGGCCCTGCTCTGATGCAGAGAGCACCTCTATGCTGGTGTGGTTCCAAGAAAACTGAGATCACCGTAGGTGCTCAAGCAACAGCCAGTTTAAACCAAGTCAAGGCATTCTTAGGTGGTGAGTCTTCAAAGGAAATGTCACTTCCCTCCTTTCCCCTCATGTCTGCCAGAGCCTGGATTTGATTCTGGGTATGCAGCACGGTGGGTTTTGCCAGTCTTTCTCGGGGGACAATAGATAGAAGAATTTTGTTGCCACTCTGCTTGTTTATAAATATTTAATTATTCAAGCTTTGTACACAAGTTAAGATTTAATGCATTTTATATATCTAAATAAAAATTATATAGGAGCACAAAACCCACACCAAATAATGAATAAAAAGCTAAATACCAATAATTCAGGACGATTTATACAAAAACTACTTACCATGGAGCATAGAATTTAATAAAGGTAACCCCTTTAGCAATGGTTTGGTCAAAGTCTTTTTCAGAGAGAGACAGGACTGTAGCCTGTTAAGAGAAACATAATTCAAAACTGTATAAGAAATCAGTCCTTTGAACTCCTGAAATACGTTAAAGAGAAACTCACAAACCTGTTGCTGTCACTACCATGATATCTATTCAATAAGATTAGCAGTGTATGCCACTGCTAACCCCCAAATGACATCTTTCCCTTATATGCAAAGAAATTAAAATATTTCAAGGTCATTTTCACCCATTTTTTGAAAAATGCAGTGTACCCAAATATATAACTTTGTAGTATCTGAAAGGCTAAGTGTCTAGCAGCTAATGAACCTTCAACTTCATTTTCATATGCTGTCATGCAATTTCCTATGGAATCACTGAGCTAACAATTAATCTGAAGGGTTAAAAAAATAGTAATGTGTGAATTAAATGAGCTATCTAGGCTATTCTGATAATATCTTTAAAAGCTCTCCTACTGTGTTGTTACTTTATGTAATGTAAACAGACTTTTGTCACTAGAAACAAACATTTGCATGTCAAGTGTAAAATGCAAACCCCTCACCAAGTATGGATTTCATACACGCTTTTTAGTAAGTGGTAGCTGAATGGTGGGAGGAGAGTGGGAAAAAACAAAAAAGGACAGCATTTTGCTTATGTGTAGTCTAGTCGTTTGAATTGACATAAAACTGAGTTCAGTCTACCAAATAAGGATTAAACCTCTGCTCTAAAAATTGTGTGCGGGAGAGGGCGGGCTTCAAATGATAAGTCTGTGATGACTGACCAAATCTACTTTCTATAAAAGCCTCAGGTTACAACTGGGAATAAATGAAAGAGGGAACTTACAATACTACTTCTTACCCCAGTAAAAAAGGATCTTTTACTTTAAGAGAACAAAAATCAAAGAGGAAAAGACATCAATAAGTTTAATTAAAAAATTTCTCTGTATTTCTCATTTTTATATTAAAACAGTCAAATCTAAAATGAAAAAGTCAATTCACTAAAGCCCTATCTTAGATAAAACACTGAAATTCGACATTACAGTATTAAAGATGTTGGTTAACAACATTTACAAAAAATATTATTAGGTCATGAAACTACATGTAATTATTTTATTAAGCTTGATTTTATCTGAAAATTAGATATTAAACTTTGACCTATAAATTACCAGAGGAACAAAATCTCCCACATGTATTATAATTTTATATGTTTACCACCATCCCACATTTTGTGGGCATAACAAACACTTATTTCGCAAACCACAAATATTATATAAACCGAACTTAGGCTGTACTTGTGGATGTTACAATTTCTCAATGATATTTGCACATTAGTTGCAATAAAAACCAAAGATGAAAAGCAGAAGTGTGTGGTTGTTGTTTTTTTAAAAAAAAGATAAAAACCTAAAGTGATGAAGTATGACCACGTAGAGTACTAATGGATTTTTATTACCATTTGCTTGGCAATCTGCACGACTCCCTGTAGCTCCAACACACAATTAATGCAGTCATTCCAAACTCAAAACTTTTACTGCCATAATCTGCCACACTATCACATTCATGTTTTCCTCCGCAATTCTTGCTCTTCCCCCACCTTCTGTGGGATTTTTCCCCTCCATCCTTCCTTTCCCTATTAATACAGTAACTTTGTTTTTCAGATGCTCACCTATTCCTGCTGTCTCTTTCCTATTTCAGGTCAGAATCCTGTTTGTGACAATCATCTCCACAACAACCAAATGTGATGTCACAAGGATTCTGACTATGTGAAAGACACACAAGATGCAATTTAGTAGACAAAAAAATGAAGTTCATTTTTTAAAATCTATCAATAGATGGATATACATGCAACTAGCTAAACAATTTACTGTGACTATAATGACATATGGACAGATTTTTTTCTTCAGAGTTTTCCAATGCATCAGGTTAGTAAAAGCATCAGAAAGGCTTAAGGTTATACGTTTCTCAACAGCAACTGCTAAACTACAATGTTAAATACTAACTTTATTAAAAGTTTTGCATGCAAACATTTTTGGCAAGGTTTACAAAGCTATTGTTTACAGGTTACTAAGCTATCATTTTAGCCATCAAAAACTTTGTGGTAAATGACGGAGTGGCAGTAGAGCTGTTGGTATAAAGATTTTTGATATAATTTTACAGCACAGTACCACTTACCTCATCATGAGTGGGTTCTGCAGGCTGCTGTGGAACTTCAGATGGCTTCTCAGCATCTGGGGCTTTCTTGGCATTTTGTAGCTGAGAATCGACATATTCCTTTAATGAATCCAAATCCCTCTTTCCTTTATACTGGTCAGCCTACAATTAATCAAATGATTTGTGAAAATACATATTGTTTGTTTAGCAAATAGAGTTTTCTGAAGTTTTGGATTTTATCTAAAGATAAACATGGTAAATATCTGTAATAGAGCATGTAATATGCATATTCAAAATAAAATGCTCTGTGGTCTGTAAACATATGTACTAAGTTTACTCCAAGGATTCAGAATTTGCCATGGAATCCTTCCCTTGTACTTTAGAACCTAAACTTTCATTTAAAAGAAAGATTCAAGATTTTAAAAAGTAGCTGACTAGAGTAAAACATGGAATTAGGAGCACTCAAAATCTTGACCCCTCATTTCTAAAAGAAGTTAGCCCATGTTTCTAGTTCTCAGGGTCACAAAGATTATCTTCAGTGTGTAAACAGAGTATAAGAAAAAATACAGCAAACTATTGGATTTAGTCTCTATGCTTTAGTTTGATCTGTTGTCACTGTGTTCTGTTGGTTAAGTCTAGTACTTCCTTTGACAAGGCTTCAGTTTTGGAATCTCAGATTCCAATAAGTCCCAGAAGTCTTTGGGGTCAATTTCAGCCCCCTCAGGTGTGAGCTATGAGATGTACCTTAGATTTGGAATATCTTTTCAAGGTACTGTTTACAAACTTTCCTATACCATCTGAGAGTGAAAAAGACACGCCTCTTTAGTCATCTCCTATGCCTTTGGTGGACACTGCAGACCTATCTTTGCCATTCATATAGTCCATGTCCAAATAGCTGTGGCCTCTTCTGTCCCTCCTCCCACATTCCCAGTCTAAACCAGGGACACCAAAGATCACATGAGAAGTCTGTACCTGCTCATTCTGATCCATTTCAGCAGGGCAGAGCTCTGCCCATTTTTTCTCAACCACCCTTGCAGACCTTATCTACCTCTTTCCAATACTGATGACATGATGCCAAATTTCTATTATGAGGAGGAAGATGACGACAACGATGGAGACAATGCTCAACTGGCTGAAGCAGTTCCCCCCCTTATTGAACAGTATTATGACCTTCCCATTGGACAACTATAAAATTTTCCAGGAGTTGCTGGGTCAAATGGTTGGAAGTTTTATTTCTGGATGTCATACTTGTCCAAAGAAACATCTTTCTGATTCTGAGGGGAGTTCAGCATGAGGGAATAGCATGATGTTGATAAAGGCCAACTTGACCTTGCCAGAGATCTGTAATTCACCAAGGCAGTGGCTAAAAAGGAGACTCATCTTTACCAAGCATAACAGCAGAGTTTTTATTTTTTTTCTTCTTAGCCTCTGGTTTTGGAAGCAGCTGAAAGATCCAAGGGAATAGGAGCAACTTTATCTTCACTAATGGATAAGTAGTTCAAAAAAATAGACCCATCTTGTCAGGAAAGCCTACTCTGAAGTGACCATAGCTCTTTGTAATGTCTATTAAAGTGTGGTGGTGCTGATGAAATACACTATTATTTGAGTATCAGAGGGGTAGCCGTGTTAGTCTGGATCTGTAAAAAGCAGCAAAGAGTCCTGTGGCACCTTAAAGACTAACAGATGTATTGGAGCATAAGCTGCGTCTGACGAAGTGGGTATTCACCCACGAAAGCTTAAGCTCCAATACATCTGTTAGTCTATAAGGTGCCATAGGACTCTTTGTTACTATTATTTGAGGACACTAATAGTCTCTCTTGGAACAACAACATAACGCATCTTGGAAATTGTTTTGGAGGATCAGAATGTTCCCTTGTGCTTAAGAGCCTTTGCTGTGTTGGTCTCTGCTGTTAGGGCTGTGGAGACAGCAGTCAGCTTAAATCACCATTCTCAGCTGTAGTTCTCCCTCCAGAAGTTCAGAGCAGATGTGGAGATTCTGTTACAGGCTTTGATGACCACCTTGGTGGTTATGCTCCACAAAGATTCACATCCTTACCCCAAATTTTTAAGGTGATTGTTGGCTAATTTGCACTGCAACACAAACCTTCCAGTTTTCTTCCTAATACCAGTTACTTGGGGAAAATAGATGCGTAAACTTGACACAGAGTGATAACTATTTAGATTCAATGATATCTGTTAGAAAGTTACCTAGGGCTGTTCACATCTTTTCTGATAGTCTAGAAATGAATTACTAAAAAGACTTCGGAAATGGGTTGTTCTTTGTGTTTAGACTTGTTGCAATCGAGTTGATGTCTTCCTGAATAACAAGTTTAGAGCTCATTCCACTAGCTCTAAGGCAGATTAATTTAATAGACTACATAAGCATGACTTAATTTGTAAAGCTAACACTTTCAGCTCTATTCATATGCAGCACTATTCTCACTAATTTGAATCTTACTCCAATGCTTGAAAGCAGTTCTGCGATTCTTGTTTAATTAGTCCTCCTTTAGAGTTACTTCTGGTAAATCTCCCAGATGTGAAGATCTGCAGAGGCAATTCTCTTAGGAGGAAAATATTACTTACAGTAAAGCTTATTTGGTGCTGTTCAAATGTATTGGCTCTGCAAATCTGCACTCATTTCCCTAACCTCTTCAAAGTCCTTCTTGCAATTCTTTGAATTTGGGCAACTGGAGCCACAGGATTCTTATAACCTCACTTCAAATGTTCAGACTTGTGAATTCAACAGGCACTGCTCTGAGCTGATGACTCCAGGGCCATGCAATACCCATGAATGTGAATCTGGAGAGGCAAAATCGGGGGGAAGAGGGGGATTCCCTCTTTTAACTTTGTATTTTGTCTATTTCATCTGTATTTCCAGACACTTTTACAAGCAAGGATAAAGTTGGAAGATGAAAATATACCCAGAGTTCTCTCACAAGTTGGTATGTTTTGAGATATCTATCCCTGGTTTATGAACAATCTATTGTTTTTGGTTATTTGCAGACCAGAATGCACAACTATGTTAGAAGTTTTATTTATGGCACAAACAAAAGTAGTCATCACCCCATCCCAAACACTGCCCCATTCATATCGTCTATCTTTACATCTCTTACAAAGAGGCTTTCAAATATATTCAAATAAGCCAACTTCTCCCAACATGCAAGAACGTACTACAAGCCTGCTTGTCTTCACAGAGGAAGAAAGGGTTTGACCTCGTACTGTATTTGCGGCCTCACCTTTTCACCATTCCTAAACCAGAGGAGGGTGGGATATCCACGAACTTGGTTTTCAGAACAGACTTCATAATGCTGTGTACAGTCAACCTAAAGTTTAAAATAGTTATAATCATTCACTCATATTGAATAAAATCCATGCTGTTCCAATCACAGCATCATACCCTTTATATTTAATATCTCTCAATATGTATCTACAGAGAAAGGCAAGGTTTGTCAGAAGCTAATTGAAATAATTTACAAGTCTTGTCTTGAAAGCCATTTAAGTCTGTGTTCCAAATCTCTCTCAAGCTGCTCAAGGAGGGTAGAGGCAGAAGCAGAAAAGAACAAAGGCACTATGATTTAATATGCTAGTTGGAACAAGCATTCAGTATTTGCAGAGTGAAAAAAATTACAACCTGGGCAGCAGGGCACCCAATACTCATGTTAAGAGTTTGAAACTAAATTTTCAGTACAAGGATTTACTGGCTCGGGTTTTTTTTAAATCATATAGGAGTACTCTGAAATCAGAAAGCAAAACAGCTAGTAACTTGACGTCAATACAAGGGAAATTCCAAATGCTGAGCAACTGGAATTCAAATTAGATTCTAATTTTGCCACAAGCCAATTTGTAAGGACAGATAGTACATCTACACAGGGATAAAAGACCTGCGGTACAGCTGTGGATGGCCCAGGTCAACTGACTTGGGCTTGTGGGGCTAAATATTGCTGTGTAGACATTTGGACTTGGGCTGGAGGCTGAGCTCTGGGACCCTCCCCCCTCACAAGGTCCCAGAGCTCAGGCTCCAGCCCAAGCCCAAATGTCTACACAGCAATTTTTTTAGCCCAGAGCCAAAGCAGAAAGCTGAGCCAGCTGACCTGGGACAGCAATTTTTTTTAATCCCTGTGTAGACATACCCTGATTTACAAATCCAATTAATAAGCAAATCAATAATCTACATGTCACGTGCATGGTTTCAGCATCTGCTTGAGATAACACTTAGATTTTTAAAGTTAACATTAGGAACTTTGCGCCACAGATCACTGAAGTGAGGACAACTAAGCAGACTACAGGCAAAAAGTAACAGGTGCTACTGACATTCACCTGGATTACATGAAGGTCACGTTTCCTGCCTACTTAGAGAATCACAGTCTGAGCCAAAACAAGTTTCCAATAGTTTCATGGCATCCTGTTACACAAAACTGGGTAGGCATTGAGACAAGACTAACTGCCTTTATTAGGATAAAAAATGCTAAAGCATGCAAGATAGAACACTGGATAAAACAGGACTTTTGAAAACAATGGACTTATAACTCTCTACGTGAAGAGAGACTGGGTAATACTGTAGTAAGAACATACTTAAACCAAGCAATAACTGCACCAGATAGCTCACGCAAACATTCCAGATGCTCAAAAAGTAATCACTACATGCAGCATTTAATACATACAGATAGTATCAAAGGACCAAAATCCTCTAGTACTTTATTCTGAGCAATCTCAGTTGTGTTACCAGATTTCAAAACATTTAAATTTCTCAAAAGACTCTCTGATCTACACCATAAGAAAAGTCTACTCTTACAGAGAGAAAGGAGAGACTGCAGCTTCGTCATTAACAGTTTTACTTAGACGTTAATGGCAGCAGTCTTTAAATACCAAGTTAATACCTTTGAAGGTTTAAGAGTTTAAAAAAGTTAGTCTCTATACATTTAGCACCATCAGATAACATTGAGGGATTCAGACTGTTAGACACCAGCATGACTTCGGCATGGGTCAGCAAATAAAGTGAGTAACTGCAGTTGCCAGACCACCTGCATACCTCTGCATAGAAGTCACTTCAGGAACAAATAATAAGCTCCCATGGTAAATACACCACAGAATCTGGTTATCATCCCTAAGGGAAATAGTAAAGCAGGACAAGATATCAGTTTTTAAGACAGAAGTCCCCCAAAAGTCTATACTAATTTTTTTTGTTGGAGGATATGAATAGATGAGAAACAACGCATCATGAATGCCTTTATTGGGTCTAAAATTTACAAAGCTATCCAGTTGTATACAGCATATTGGAAGAGGAAGAGTAATTTTTACTACTGAAAATAAATCTTGAAATTGATGAAGCCCTGACAACAGACAAGGGCAGTGCAATACAAAAATCAAAACTGAAAATATTCCTCTCATCATCTACTGTATTCGCCCTTTCTGTTGGTTCATACCTCTGAAACACAGTAATCTGGGTACAGACAAGTTTCGGGCATGCCCTTATTTAAAATGAATAGGTCTTGTCAATTCAGAGTTGGCCATCTCATCAGGATAAATAAAATATCTGGGTCCATGTAGCATATAAGAGAAATAGCCAGCTCAAAATTAAAATGGGATCTGTGAAGGTGAAATGATTTATCAAGTGACAAAATAGAGTAAATAAAGTTTGGCTTACAGACTATATAGGATGAGTAGCGTGCTACTTGACTAACGTATTCATCCAAAGGAGGTATATTTCGAGTTTAATAAGAGCTTTCAACCTACCTTGCCAATCTTGACAGTTTCAGAATGTTCAAGAACTGAGGCCAGCTGTTCCCAGGTTGGAGCCAAAGCTTTGCAGTGGCCACACCAAGGGGCAAAGAATTTGATAAAGTGATTACCTTTAAAAGAAAAAAGAAAAAAAAAAGGCTCAATTCATATGTACCTGAAACAGTGGCTGTCATTAAAGACTAGCTATTTACCACCAATTATAAATTTATCATGGTATTTCCCAGCTTAAGTACAGGTCATTTTGAAAATATAATAGTAAAGATAAAATACTGTAATGCAGTAAACATTAATTTGTAAATGGTATCCATTGTACAGTACTTCACTTGTATTTACAGTTAGTTTGAAATGTCGTAAACTAAACACAGCCACGAATATTTCAGGAGCTAGTTTTTCAATGTCATATCCAAGCACATCAGTGCATAGTTCATGTCTTTCCTCCATCCATACATCTTCACAAAAAACACTGCCAAAGTTAGATGTTTATTAAAAGCATAATAATTTTCATCTAACCATTTGCTAAAATTCTTTATTCTAACAAGAATTCACGTGAGTCAGCTACACTGCTGAAGAGTGGAAAACAGCAGAAGGTCAAAAAGTAAACAGCATAATTTAAAGAGAAAGCTCAAACATTGAATACATTTCTAAATACAGAAGTGACTGCAATTCAGTTGCTATAAAACTCTATTTGAATTAACTCTCCTGCATTGATCCTCTGTCATCTTCATGTTTGTGTTTATCTAAGTTAAAATTGCAAGCTCTCTGGGACAAGGACTTTTAAAATCTCTGTCATGTAATCCTGGTACGTAGGGTCCGATGGGAACAAAACCTAAGGGATAAAGGAGTTCAGGAGAGCTGGCAATTTCTCAAGGAGATAATATTAAACGCACAACTGCCAATTATCCCGATGTAAGGAAATATAGGATGAATAGTAAGAGGCCAACATGACTCCATCAGGAGCTCTTTAATGACCTGAAAATAAAAAAGAAATCCCACAAAAGGTGAAAAATGGACAAATTACTAAGGAGGAGTACAGAAGAATAGCACAAGCACGTAGGGACAAAATCAGAAAGGCTAAGGCACAAAATTAGTTGCACCTAACAGGGGACATAAAAGGTAGTAACAAATGGTATTGTAAGTATATTAGGAGCAAGAGAAAGATGAAGGAAAGTGTAGGTCCTCCACTTAGCAGGGAAGGAGAACAAATAATTAAGGACAACAAGGCGGCTGAGGTATTTAATACCTTTTCACTAAAAAGGTTAATAGCGACCATATACTCAACGCAATTAATATTAACAAAATGGGGGAAGGAACATAAGTCAAAATGTGGAAAAAACAGGTTAAAGAATATTTAGATAAAGAGAACTTGAGAAGGGCGAACATATTTCCTATTGTTAAAAAGGGTGGGGGGGGAAGAGGGGCCTGGGGAATTATAGACCAGGCAGCCTAACTTTGACACCTGGATAGATACTGGGAAAAAAAAGATCAATCAATTAGTAAGCACCTAAAAGATACGAGGAATAGCTAGGGTTATAAGTAATAGCAAACATGGATTTGTCAATAACAAATAATTTAGACACCAAGAGTCTAAATCCCACTGGCTGTTGACGAGATTTAGAGTCCTAAGTGCCTATATCCCTTCTGAAAATGATATTTAAGCTCCTAAATCAGTTAGGCATTGTGACAGCAAAGCAATGCCTAAATAACTTCAAAAAAAAAAAAATGGGCCTCAGTGCTTTATGTCTACACTGGCACTTACTGCGGTATAACTTATGTAGCTCAGGGGTGTGAAAAAACAAACACCCCTGAGCAGCGTCGGTGTAGACAGCGCTATGTCAGTGGGTGAGCTTCTCCCGCTGACATAGCTACGCCACTCATGGGGCTGGAGCAGTAAAGCCGACAGGAGAGCTCTCTTCCTGACGGCTTAGAGAGCTTACAGTGGCATCACTGCAGCTCCTCTGCTGTAAACTCTCTAGTGTAGCCGTAGCAGTTGAGTCAGTAGCATGAAGCACTAACAACATCAAAGCAACTCCATATTAACACAGAATAGAAAGGAACTAAATACAGAGAAAAGAACGTCAAATGCTTTTAATGCAAGGACATGGAAAAAGTGTAGTCACAGGAGAAACGAAAGGATGGAAACCTCTTATAATAATGAAGTCTTTTTCACTGCTTCCCCCATCCTCTCCCCTCCCCCGCAAAGGCTCCTACTAACAGAACAACTTCACTGTAAATGGAGATTCACTGTAGGCAGGTTCTACTGTAATTCCATTCTAGTTTAAATGTTTGAAAGAAAACTTGAGAGGCAGAGAGAAAGACTGATGAAAATAAGATTTATTGGTACAACTTTCTGTCTTGGATTGTTGCCTTTTTCATATTTTTACTCAATTAGTAGCCTCACTATTACTTTGTAGTCTAGTTTCTTAACCAGGAACCATATAAACAAAGATTTAAAAAGTAAGGAATCTAATGACTCAGTCCAGTGGCTTTTTATCTGCAATGAACCTCTGAGTTGGCAAGTGCAGCAAATGTGCCCACCACTTATCACTGCTGCCCCCTGTTCTCTCTTTTATGGTCCATCAGCCATGAATAACTTGACATTTCACATCATTCTGTGTTGTCCACACAAAATGATGAACGAGTGAAAGCTTCAATGTGCTTTAGTGTTTTAAAAAGGGGTGAGAAATCGCACACAAAAAACAATGCCATTACTGTGAGGCATATTTCAATCCTTACTGGAAAACTATCAATTTGTATTTTTTGTCCAGACAATATAAGCGTTTAATTAGTTTGTGGTTTCCAAGTTGAAACATTAGATTTTTTTTAAAGTTTACCAAGTTGACATTTCTCATTTAGAATAGGTAGCTAATGCAATGATGATGTAGATTGTACAATCAGAATTATTACTTTTTTAAATACTAAAACTGCACCCAACAACAACAACAAAAATTTATGGTGTATGCACAATGTTAGATATACAAAACCACAGTAAAAGATTATTTAGTTTGCAAAACAAAGCACTCACAAGTTAGGAAATGCCAAACTTAAGAATTGCCCATGCAACCTTAATTCTGCCCCCTTGTGTGTCTACCCTTTGCACTGAAAGAGACAGGCATCCAATGAAAAAAATACCATGTGATCATGTAATTAAAAATGGTCTTATAATGCAATCTTAAATCTGGTATTTCCTCACTTTCAAGTACTGGACTTTGTATTAAAAAAAAAAAAAAAGAGGTAAAGGTAAAAAAAATTATTTAGGTTACAATTTCTTAGGTTTTTGAAATCGATTGGAATCCAGAACCTTCAGCACTGCGTCACAGGGTAGGTCTACACTTACCTCCGAGTCCGGCGGTAAGCAATCTATCTTCTGGGATCGATTTATTGCGTCTTGTCTAGACGCGATAAATCGATCCTGGAAGTGCTTGCAGTTGACACCGGTACTCCAGCTCGGCGAGAGGAGTACGTGGCATTGACGGGGGAGCCTGCCTGCCGCGTCTGGACCCGCAGTAAGTTCGAACTAAGGTACTTCGAATTCAATTTGCGTACCTTAGTTCGAAGTGGGGGGTTAGTGTGGACCAGGCCACAGACTTCTATCACTTGAACTACGGAAATAACTACATTACTTAGCAATAGAGGAAGGCTATTATCCCAGAATGGAGCATGGGGCTCAGGGTGTGCTAGGTCCAGGGATGACTGAGGGGAGCCCAATCTGGCTCTCCCTTCCCCAAACCATGGAGTTGGGGGAGCTCCTGACCCATGTGATAGCCCCAGAGGGCAGGGATGGACCACTGGGGCAACAGGCTGTGTCAGGGGTGGGAGTGGGGGTAGGAGAGAGAGCCTGACTTAGCTCTCCTTCCATGACCGCCCACTCTAATGCTACCTGAATGGAATTCCATGGGACAAGAAAAAGTCATCTCTCTAGCCCCAGGGTGTTGTCCGTGTTGAATTTCAAAGGCCTGTTCCAAACAATGGAGGTGCTAGAGAGTTTCGTAAAGTTACAAGAATCTTTTATAATTGAAAGTATTATGCAACCTAAATATAGAATAAATATAAAATCTCTGAAGATTCTATCCTCACTGAGCATATCGCAGCTCTTACATGTGACTGGACTCCTCTCCTGTGGTCCCAATGACTCAATCCTGCTGGCACCTAACCAGTGTAGGAAAGGAAGCCTTCTGATTTGAATGCAGATTGGACAAAAACTGGACCAGGGAGGAGGGAAAGGAGCAGACTTGCACAAAGAGTCTGGATAGAGTGGGACTTGGAAGGGGGGGAATTATGACTGGATGCTGGAGACTGGGACTAGCTGGGCAAGGAGACGAGGAGCCAGTAAAGGAAACATGGGGTGGAGACCCTGGGAGCTGGTGAGGGAAACTGGAGACAGGGGGAGACTGGGAACTACTTGGCTAGGCAAACGAACACTGAGATGGGATGAGGACTGTGGTTCATGGGGAGAGCTGAGGCTTGCTGAACCAAGATACTGGGACAAAAAGCCAGGGATATATATGAGAGAGAGAGAGAGAGAGAGAGATATTGGATGAGGAGCCCAGGAAGGGACAGTGGAACCCAGAGCTAACTGGGGGGGGGGGGGGGGCGCAAGGAGAGACAGACTGGACAAAAAGCTAGGAGGTGGGACTGCTTAAGCTAGAAGACTGGACTTCGGTATGCGAAAGGGGGGCACTGGGAACCGGACAGCAAACAGAGGGGGGGAAGCTAGAACTGATTAGGCAAGGAGAATGACACTGGAATGAGAAGCAGAAGCTATGTAGGGAAGAATGGGATTAGCATAAGAAGCCTGAGCTGGAGAGAGACAGGAGTGGGGGAGGGCCAGATTAGAGGAGACGGGGCAGAAAAGGTCAAGCTTGACAGAAATGAGCAAAAGAGTCTGTGCCCACTAGAGAACTTTCCCCTTCAGAGCCAGGAATGGAACCCAAGATTCCTGAGTCTCACTATTCCTCTGCGGTCAGACAATATCTGTGAAACCCACGGCAAAGTGTGTGTCTCATCCCCTTCTAGTGCTGGGCCCCATATAAGATGACAACCTACTACTGCTATCAGTTACTCTGTTAGCTCAAGTGGCAGGAGTCTATGTGGTGGATCTAAAGATTACAACTCTACCAATGAGCCAAGTGAGTGTCAATATAATCCCACATGATGGAATTTCTGTTTTTCAGTTTGCTTTTTTTAAATCCTAGGAAATTGTACACACAAACTATTAAAAGAACGTTAAGGTGCAAAGTCAACCAGTAAAAAAAAAAATATAAATAAATCTGAAAATCCCAGAATTAAGGTTGCACAGACAACTTTAATTCAGCCCCCATGTGTGTAAGCGTTATGATACAGGTTTTAATTACATGATCACATACTATTTTTCCACAGGATGCTTGTCTCATTCAGTGTACAGCAGTGGCTCTCAAACTTTTTTACTGGTGACCCCTTTCACATAGCAAGCCTCTGAGTGCGACCCCCCTTATAAATTAACACCATTTTTTATATATTTAACACCATTATAAATGCCGGAGGCAAAGCAGGATTTGGGATGGAGGTTGACAGCTCGCAACCCCCCATGTAATAACCTTGCGACCCCCTGAGGGGTCCTGACCCCCAGTTTGAGAACTGCTGGTGTACAGGATGTACTTGCTCTAGGGATGAATTAGGGTTGTGGAGTAAAAGAGGCTGTTGTCTGTAGGACCTTTCCATTCATAGCAGAAGCTGGAATATATGTAGACTGTGTAGAATATGTACAGATAAATTAATGCTCGTGAAGCACTCAGATACTATAGTGATGAGCACCATACAAGAGCCCATGAGGAAATAAATAATTGTATTTCCATAGAAGGGTTTGAATAATACACAGTAAATAAAGCCTAGACTCTCACATTGAACCATGAGCATAAAACAAAATAGTGCAGGGTGGCTCATTAATTGAGCACTGTCCATCCTGTGTACTAAATGAAGCTGGGATCCTGTGGGGGAAAAAAATGGTATGCAATCATGTAATTGAAGACTATCATAATGCATATGCACCAGAGGATGAATTTAAGATTGCTTGTGCAACCTTAATACTGCGATTTCCTAACTTTTGAGTTCTTGATTTCATAACCCTAATGTCTTTAATATATTTATTGCATGTAATATGTAATAAAACTGGGGTTTTTTTGTAAGTTATCTTTCCACTTGTTACAGATTTTTGGGTAAGAAGATGGGAGAAAGGTACTTTTAAAGACTAGCCCACCATTTCTCTCATATACCTCACAAGATCAAGCAAATATTGCAGGCTTCTCACTAATTAGATCTAAATATCTGTACCAATCATCATTACAAGAAAATAATTAAATTACCTTCTGCTATATGCATCTTGAAATTGGCTGCTGAGAGATCATGCATTCCCTGTTTAGGTTCCGGAAGTTTTGGTGGTTGCAGATCAGATTCTTGCTCCTATTAAAAAAGAAACAAAAGTAATTACTATTTCTTATGTAACTGATATACACTAAATGAATTGTATGGCAATTTGTCTGTCTTACATAGTGCTCCATGTGTAATGCTTCCATGTGGCAGTGTAAATGGAGACAATCCCCATTTGTCAATTTTCAAATTCCCAAAAATATTTCCTACTCCATCTTTATTCTGTATCAAGGTCTGTGTCAAGTGGACACTAATAAGCAGTTATTTGAAATTGACATGTGAGTCTATTATACAGAAAGCAACTATCTCAGTTACTGGGCTAACTGCACCAGGTCTTTCCTCCTGGTGATCCACGATCCTGGTCTCTTCAAGTGTACCTTCCCATCCCCTCAAACCTCCAACTATCACCTGACCTGGGGGAGAACCACAGGATTCTCCCACTCTCAAATTAGGCCCTGGCTGCAGTTCCCAGTGTATCAAATGTGTTACCTCAGCAGATCTGACTTGGGCTCAGATCCTGCAGTTCTGTTCCCTCAGGGCACAATAAGAGGGGCAGTCAGCTTCTTTAAAGCAAAGTATTATTTATACAGAAAAAGCATATTGTTTTTAAGAGATGTTTTGTCTGATAAGCCAGCCTATGCATATGCCTGTTTTCCCCTAAGGCTTATCATTACCTGGACATGAGAAGGTCCATCTCCTTCAGATTCCTGCACAGAGACTGCCTTCCAGCTTCTCTCTCTGTCAGAGCTCACTGACAATTGACTCTCAACCCCCTCTTTTCCTGAAAAGTCCTTTTTAACTATTTACCGTACTTTTGCTCTGTAGCTCCCAGTCTGGCAAGAAAGGAGGGTCACTTCAGACTGGAGCCTGGAAGTATGCCATATAGTCCTGTAATTCCCATCCCAAGTGTCTGGATGTAGGTTGCTCATGTGAAGATCCATTGCACTGCCTTCCTGTTTGTTCTTCCCACAGTCCCCTATTAAGCTACATCAACAACTAGCTTAATACAGGAAAGATTTACAATTCAATATACAATAATTCTCCTTGAGTGACCAGATCACATAACGCCTTTATAGAACTAGAACATCTCAACCCTCTTAGATTATTACACAGTAGCTCCTACACTATTTATAAAACATTACTACTAGGGCTACAGGTTTGTCATGGCAGGAAAAAAAGTCACAATGTGATTTTCCCGTTTGTCTGTGACTTATGTGTGTGTCCAGGACTCACCTGTGGAGGCTCCTGTCCCATGTGGCTGGGCCTGGCTTTCTGCACCAGACATTGCGACCAGGTGCATGGGGTCACAATGCCACTCAGGCTTGACTCCTACGTCATGACAGGGCACAGGCCGAACATGAATGGCATTGCAACCATGCCCACATGGTCACAACACATCGAGCAGGGAGCCAGTCCCAGTCCCAAAGGACATAGGAGCCGCCATTGCCCATGCCTGAGGTGAGTGCGGGCTTCCTCTCAACTCTGGGACCCAGCCCCACAGGATACAGGAGCTGCCTGTGTCTGGGGTGAGTGTGTAGGGCAGGCTTGCTCTCCAGCCCCAAGCTTACCCCTCACTCCTTAGACCCTGTCTCTGTACCAGGCTGGGATTAGGGTTGTGTTATGGGGGCAGAGGGTGCAGATGTGGGTAGTCTGTGCCCCCTCACTTGTCAGGGCTTTTTTTTTTTTTTTTTTTTTAAATAAATAAAAAAAAAAAAATCACAGAGCAGTCACCAAACCAGTGACTTTTTCTAATAAGATTACCATGACTGCTCTGTGATTTTTGATTTTTTTTTTTTTAAATGCAGTGACAAATCTGCAGCCCTAATTATCACATATCAGGCCCACTCCTGTCACAGAAACCACATGTGCCATCACATAAATTTATGAGGTCTTTCAGCTATCTATAATTTACAAGCTATTCAAGACTCCACTTTGAGCACTCTTTCCCAATCCCACACAACCAGCAATATTAGAAAAGGAGCAAACTAGAACTTAGCCATCTTATAACTAAGCTGCAACAGTCACAAACGTTAAGTCAGTCACTTAACAGAAAAAAGACACTTTTCTAGGAACTAGCTCAGAGCTGAAAAAAACATTACTAGAAACTACACTGCTAAAACTTCTTTGCATCTGATGTTTAAATTTTTAAAAGATACATTAGCATGGATCTTGTTTAAGCAGAACTGTGTATTTTTAATCAACTGAGATCAGCAATCATTGTGGCTTTGTCTTGACTAGGAAAAGTGCTTAAGTTTACACCAGTCTCATCTAATATGCTAGATGAGCCAGATCTAAACTCAAGCTTTTGCCTTGTGTAGATATAGGGTAACACATTGTAACTCGATTTTGCTGGTTGAGTTGTAGCCTTAACTCCTCTCTAAACCAGTGGTTCTCAAAGCTGGTCCGCCGCTTGTTCAGGGAAAGCCCCTGGCGGGCCCGGACGGTTTGTTTACCTGCCACGTCCGCAGGTTCGGCCGATCGCGGCTCCCACTGGCCGCAGTTCGCCGCTCCAGGCCAATGGGGGCTGCGGGAAGTGGCGTGGGCCGAGGGATGTGCTGGCCACCCCATTGGCCTGGAGCGGCGAACCACGGCCAGTGGGAGCCGCGATCGGCCGAACCTGCGGACGCGGCAGGTAAACAAACCGGCCCGGCCCGCCAGGGGATTTCCCTGAACAAGCGGCGGACACTGCTCTAAACTACGGCATGACCAGCTAATAATTGTTGCCCCGCATCTACATTAGGAAAAAGACTGTTTATGCTGGTCTTACCTAGCTTGTATTAGCTAAACCACTTTTCCTAGTCAAGACAAAGTACTTGTGGCCCATACTTGTTAACTGAACTTGTACCAGGACATCCCATCTTAAATGTCAAGAGGCTAATACTTCCTTGAAATAAGATTATGAATTTTGGTTTTAAATACAGGAAACAAAGGGCAAGCCAAAGGATGCCAGTTTTAATCACGGGTTTGACGGCTATTTGGCCACTGTTCCAGTTTGTCATCATCATCCAATTTTTATTCTTACAAGATTTTCCTCTTGGAAAGCAAAACCTAACCCCTATAGTTCAAGAAATCAGTCTGACTCTGGAAGAAGGGAATATTTCCTGTTCACTTACAGCTGGTTCCTCATTTAGTGTCTGCAACATCCAGCTTTCCAGTGCCTGGAAGTCTCTAGGACCCTGGTATTTCACAGGTTCTTGGCCTGGTTTAAGCAGCTTTAGGCTGAAACATTAAAACAGTACGAAGAGGTAAGGCAAAACTTTTCAAATAGATACAAACAAGAAACATTCTTTGTAAATAAATGAACTTTTTGCTGATATCATAACTGAGCTCAGAGCATACTCAGTCCTCAAGCTTATCATTAAAATCAAACATTCCCTGGATTTCCATGATGCAGAACTGGGCCCTGTAACTAACCAGAACTCTGTTCTTCTCCTTTAAACTTAGCACAGATAGAAATACCATATTTGGTGTGAACATTCCAAGATGTCCTTAGATTAACATACAATGGTGAATAAAATGCTAGAAAGAATAATTCAAAGATTAATCCCTGTTTATGCTTCTGAATCCTATTTTCCAGTTTACCAAAAAAGCATCAGTTAATTTTTTTCAGTATGCATAAAAACAAAAAGCTTATGTTCCAGGAATCTCTCTACACTTTTTTGTGCCATGCCAAATATGCATGTCCTTGATCACATGCCACTTCTCATGCTGTATTAAACTGATTAAAAGTAGCTTAAAGCAGATGAACAAGGTGAGAAAATAGGTGAGAGTTGCAAAGACAGTCTTTCTGATTATATAATATATACTTGCTGTAAAATCTGTTTAACAAAATACCTAAATCTTTTCCCACTAAATATATGTATAACTTAAAACTGGAAATCATATTTGTTTAAATACTGGAATTTTAAAGGAATACCATCAAATTGAGAGGTCTTTTTTTTTTTTTTTTTTTTTAAAAGTGAGTTAAAATTCATTTCAGTTATTACACCTGTCCTTGACTTCCCTTGCTAATTTTTGTGGTTTTACCACCACATTTTTCTAAATGTTTCTCTCCTGTTTTTCTCTGCAGAGCTCTTATAACTTAAAAAAAAAACACTATGCAAGAGTGTTTTTAAAAGCACAATTCATACAAATTAAAATAAGAAAAAATCCTCCCTTTATCGCTTTCATTTATAGTATTGTACATTGCTTGTACAATAGTAGGTTAAAAAACATTCAGAAAGGTGTGTGGTTTTTAAGTTGATATTGTCCCTTTAAGAAGTCAACAAAAAATAAAGAAAAGAACTATGAAATCTGAATTGCTTATCTCTCCCTTTCATACATCTTCTGATAACAGTTTGGAGTAGAATCTAACAGAAATCAAGAAGTTAGCTTAAATGATCCTACAGGCGTAGTAGCACCTCTATTATTTTATTAAGATGAGGTTCAGTTCCCCCCCCCCCACTTAGATCTGTATATCCAATCTCTTTGTTTTGTATGAAAATAACAGCATATCTTCCTCCCCAACTGTACAGTATACAACCAATATGTAAAGACTGAATTTCCTGAGGATTTTCAACTAAATCTGTTATTTAGTTAGAGTTAAAATTAATTTTAAAATCAGACCTTTAAAAATTTCATCATGTGACCCTGTGGAGAATGAGGGAGATACCTGTATTACAGGGATTTGTATGCATATATGTACCTCAGTTTACCTGCTTGATAGTATTCTGTTTGGAGACCAAGCAGGAAATTAAGCAATGGTCAGAGATAAGACAACTAGAGGTAAACAACATCGAGGGAGCTAAGGGAACAATAGCTGGTCTAGTAATAGAGAAGATGCTCTTTCCAGGCTACCCAAAAGTGACAGAGCTGTTTTACCAAAGCCAGAGCCTAGAGATACAAAAGACCATAAACAGTTAAAAGCACACACTGGAAAAAAGGAAGGGGAGGAGGGGAGATACTGAGAGAGAGAGAATCCAGCAACATCGTTTGTCAGCATAATGACCCAAAGATCCATTCCTAGAGTAGTTAAACCGCAGTGCTGCACCCTTGACAGAGGTGAAGGAAGCACAGCCTTTCCCTCGAGAGGTGCACTCAAGAGAGTCTGAAAAGGGGCTTAAGGCACAACTCACCCTGTAATTATGAACAAGCCTTTTATTAACAAATCGCTGGTTTATCATTCACATTTTCTTTGTAGATAAAGCCCAGTACCAGCTATCCTCAAAGGCACAATTTTTTTCTTCTATCTTACCCATTATAATTAGTACTTACTGACTCAAAATGGCTGCCATTTTCCATAACTCACAAAAGGACTGAATGAGCCAATGATTGTGAAGTTACTCATGTCCTCAGTAAAGATAATCACCATTTTTCTAGTGGGGAAGTGATGGTGCACCTAATAAAAATGCCCACTACTTCTTATTGTTTCCACTGGGACTGAAGCTGCTCCCAGGGAACAGAACTCCCATTTCAATAAGCACTTTCCTAGCATACCTCTCAACCTTCAAACCTGCCAATTTGCGACAAAAGCCATTGTAATGTGTGAAAAATGACTGAAACGTTGAACAGTGTTTTGTTGTACGTCACAGCATAATTGAGAGATTTTTTTTTTTTAATCTTTAAGGATATTTTCTCATTTAAAAGAGAGCATGGGAAAAACAGGAATTCTATTCTGTGCAACCATTAAGACATATACCAGTGATGGGCAACCTGTGGCCTGCATGCGGCCCGTGAGGGTAATTTACTGACAGGCCGCGAGACAGTTTATTTACATTTGCACGGCCGCCTGCAGCTTCCAGTGGCCGCGGTTTGCCGTTCCCAGCCAATGGGAGTAGCGGGAAGTGGCATGGGCTAGCAGCAGCTTGCCCACCACTGACATACACCCTTCCTCAATGGTCATCATGAAAGTTTGACTTTCAGATCCCCAATCCAGACCTCTACAGCTACAGGAATAATACCTTTGCAAATATTATATTGACGTATGTGCACAGGTTGAGCGTGCATATGTTATGTGTTTATGGGGCAAGCATGAGGCCATAACTAAGGTTGTGTGGGAAGAAGAGATTAATGGTTGTTTGGCATGTATTTACTTTATCACTTGGAGGAAGAAGGCAGTTCTTTGTCCTAATGTGGAATCTGTCAGTGTCTTTGGAAACATGCTGTATGGCTATTAGGATTAGGGTTATTAGATGTCCCATAATTTGTTTCCATGCTTTTTAAGGATTGTGTGTGGGGCAGAGGAGGGGTGGTAGAAGATAGCAAACCTGCCCAAGCTTAATCCAGTTCCCTTTTAAATGAATGTTTTGTTTATGGAATGGAATCTGCCTTGAATTTTGTGTACCACAGATTTACAAGGAATTAGGCACCATCTTATTGGTGTGTCCTATATGCAGAATTAGAACCCTGTAGGTATATTGTTCTCTCTCCTTGTGCCAACACTGAAAGCTGAAATCTTGTCCTGCCAGTCTTGATCACATACATTTTATTAGATTCGTATGTCAAAGTTAGCTCGGACCTAACTCATCTTTGTGCCAACTGCTATTAGACTTTTCTCTATTGCCCCATTATTTCCAAGATTACAGTTCCAAATTTATTGTATTAATATTTACTGCAATTCCTACCCCCTAATTAAAATGCTCTGGCAGTGAGGTGGTGATGACAAACTCCATTCAGAAAGAGGGAATAGTCAATTGTTAGAAGGCACTGATAAGGTATAAGGTCTGTATTAATACGAACTACAAAAACAGTAAACTATTTTTAACCTCTGCTGATCCATCTTCATAAATATCAATATTTGTGCAACTGACTAGGCAGAGCAGTGAATTGTTATGATGTTTCACCTCTTGAGAAAAGTTAGTATTTGGACCCTAAGGTTTGACCATAAGCTTTTGGGGTCTCTATGGGTACATCTACATAGCAAAAAAAAAAAAAAAACGCAACAGCAGGTTTCGAAGCCTGGGTCAACTGACTCAGGATTACACAGCAGGGCTAAAAATAGCAGTGTAGAAGTTTGGGCTCAGGCTGGAGCTTGGGCTCTGAAACCCAGCAAGTGGGGAGGGCTCAGAGCCCAGGCTTCAGCCCAAGCATGTACACTGACATTTTTAGCCCTGCAACACAAGCCCAAGTCAGTTGACCCTGACTCTGAAACTTGCTGCCTTAGGTTTTGGGGTTTTTTTGCTGTGTAGACATACCCTACCATTGTAGGACATTTATTCACAAAGCTACACAACTGACAATCTGCTAAAGAGAGGTCCAGCACTAGGCTAGCAGGAGTGCTGGAGTTTGGACTGATGTGCTTTAAGCAAAGGCTTGTTTATCTGGTAGAAATTCCAGCTCACATTCTTTTCCTGCAGCTCAGAGGCAAGATGCGAGCCTTCTCACCAAGACCTTACCCTGGCCCTTACTGGTGGAACCCGCTCACCCTCATCTATCATAATAGGAAAGGTTTAAAAGATAATAGGTTTAGTGCTCTAGTTCATAAGTAGCTGCTAAGTTTTTCAAGCCCTGTTAAAGCAAAACCATGTACAGAAACTTGCACAGTGCCAGCATCAATATGTGCCTGGCTTTAGATGGTGTTATTAATCTATCAGATTTATGAGCACCAGATTCACACAAAAGTTTGAGACTATTTATACACACTACACTGGTTGTGCTATATACAGTTAGATAACTGAAATTATTTTAAAGTAGTTAAAATAGTTCTGAACTAGTACTGTACTGCTGAATGTTACTTACCATCTCAAAGATAAGTTCTCGGGGGGGGGGGGGGGAAGGGGGGGAGAGCCTATTCTAAACTTTGTTTAAACATAGCCATCTTCCAAGTTGTAAAAAAAGAGACATTATAGCTCATCTTGTCTTGGCAACATGATGAGAGCTTAAATTTATCTTCTAAAGACTGAAGAGCTATAAAGGAAACCACCAAAAATCATAACTTAGAAGTTGGTCTCAACAAATTGGCAGAGGACTGTGGAAAAACATACAAAATAATAGAAGCACATATCCTTTTGTACTTACGTGGGGTATCCTCTGATTCCAAATTCAGAGCAGAGTGGAATATCTATAGTGCAATCCACTTTTACAACATAGACTGATGGATTTTCCATGTTGTTGTATTTGTCTCCCAGATCATTCCAAGTTGGTTGCAGACGTTGACAGTGTCCACACCTACAACAAGATGAGCAAAAGATAAAATAAATTTCAGTAATAAGGTCACTGTTCTGATTTGTATGCATGCTCTATATTTAACAAATTTAGGTTTAAATGTAAATATGAAGACTAGATATGAATGAATCTATGGGAAAAGTATATATACACATGGGTGGGATCTGATGTATTTGAAACATGTTAGAGGAATGAAAAATCAGAAACCTCTTCCATATAAAAACAGACTGTGTTAAGCAACAGTTAATACTGTAGAGTTGCCTTTTATTGTAGAAGGCTAACCTTGTAAGCAGTTTTGACACAAAATTCACACAAAAAAATCTAACAACAGCCCTGACGGTTAGAGAAGTACTTTTGCATTACAAAGTCTTGCCAGGTTCATTGTAAAAGACTATTACATTAATGAGGATACTGAAAAGAGAGCACTCAGCTTCTCAACTTTCTAAGAACACCATGAGAGGATGCCTGGTGTTCTTTATGTTTTTACACATTTGGAAGCACCATGTTTTTACGTGTCTGCTAAGGAGGTAATGGTTTGTACTCTTTTTATAAGGTCACTTGTGTTTACATGTAATATCAAAATTGTGACTCATGGGACCCATGGAATACCTAAATCAGTGAAGTAGAACAGTTCTGTTTCAAAGTCCTGAAGAGATGCTAATCTTAATATGTTATAAACAGGAACAAGTGCCTTTGCATAGTGATATCCTATGAGTCTCAAAATATTCAACATACGCACACAAAGTAAGGTGACTTAAAACAGGTTTCAGAACAAATAATTGCTATTTTGCTTCTCTCAAAGGAATAGTTAATTATTCAAGTAATCTTTCCCACTGCTTGGCATCCCATAGCATACTAATTCAAATTTAAAGTGTTAGAAATGTTCAGCCAATCAAGAGATTTACCAGTTCTTGAAAACACCATTCCAATTCCCCCAAAACTGAAAATCAGATCTCATACTATTGGCAAATACAAACTGGTGTTGTCAAAAACACTAACACCAGAAATATGGTAAACTATTTAAAGGAACCAATGTCAACTTATCTTGAATGGCCGTTCTTGCTGTTCCTGATTTTTACAGGCATTAAAAAAATGTCATTAGATTAATTAAAATATCCTCAACTTTGTTTGCTCTTGACAAGTCCTGGAAAGTCTACTTTTTATGCAACAATTAACACGACAATAAGGAAGTTTGCAGGAAGTTACCTCTTACTCCCTACAGAACTCCCATTTAAAAAACAATCCCATTTACAAGAAAGAAATATTTTTAGACGGTTTGCAAATTAGTCTCATGTAATCAGACTTGGTATATATATTTGTGTATATGAGACAGTTTTACATTTTAAATATTTTTCCTTCCATTCAACTTACAGTGCACCTTGCCTGCGTCATAAGGTTCTGTTATAACAAACTGATTTAAACCTAGGCTCTCCACTATACTACTAAAAACTCCTCGTACAATTACATATTCTGAAACATTGCTTGTGATAGCTAAATGGCATGGTGAAGTAGTTTTCAAGATTTTCACCTCTGGATACCTGTTTTCACCTCTTGACTAAGTTGGGTCTCAAGTGAAAATTGGGAAAGAAGAGAGAAATGTCTCATCCTAGTCTAGTTGATATTTGTACAAAAAAAAAATCACGAAGCCACCACACTACCTGGGATGATTAGAAGTTGATGAGAGGACCTCAGGCAGGATTAGAAAGTATGAGGTAGTTAGTGAATCAGTTCAGTTGCACAAAAGAGCACCAGGAGCCATTTACATTGTGTTTTGCTCTAACTGGTACTTATGAAAACCTTTATTTTCATGAACACCAAATGAACACCTGACTTTTGGAGGAATGATACAATCGCTTTTTACTGCAAAACATAGTAGATAATCCAGAATTTAACAAGGTTAAAGAACTCTAACCAGCCTCTATGCAAACCTCAAATTTCAAATTACCTTTGCCTACATGTTACATTTAAATCTACTGTTTTTGGTTGTGTGCATTTCAGCCAGATGGCAGAAATCTTATTGAACATCAAGATACAAGACCAACACGGTACAATTAAAGAAAACTCCATCATCAATAAATCTAGTCAGGGTTGATTTGATTTAAATCACTAGTCAGGAAGACTCGATTTAATCATGGTTTTCAATATAAAAGTACATTCTTGCTGGTTGTTATAACCTTAATACATGTTCTTCACAACTCAGATAGATGTAGGTTTCATTTTTAGAAGGTACACACTATAAACAATGATTCATTTTGAAAACTTTTCAGATTAGTATTACACCTATATCAGAAAATGAATGATTGTTTGGTTATTTCGTTTACCAAAGGTAACTGAAACAGATATTTTATGAAGTCACTGGAAGGTGAATTATCTCCAATTCAACAGGTTAATCATTAATATTTGGAGGATTTTCTTGCCATGCTGTATTAGGAGGAGAACATCACCAGACAGACATTTAAATTGTTTTATTTAACTAAAACAACAATGTTAAGTATTTTAGATTTTTTTCTTCAACAGCAAACATATATTATTTTAACAAAACAAGCATATGTCCCTCGCTTCTCACATTTATCTCCAGACTTCTTCTCCTTGTCCAGATCTATTCCGCCCCCAACAATCTTCCATTCGTTGAACTTTTTGAAACTTTGCACTTTTAGAGAGGTGTAAGAGATTAACTTTGTGTACACAAATTTGCAGAGGGACAATAGAGTTGAGGTCTGTTATTTCTCACCTCTATATATTATTTATTTATTTTAAAACACTTTTGCTGTTAACAAGCATGTTACCTCTGGAGACACAAATCCAGTTTGAGAACTAAAAGCATCTCTGATGGTATCTTCTAAACTAAGGACTGAGTCCCACTGGGTAGATAGAAAGATTAACCTAAATACTCTATACAAAAGCCCCTGGAACCCCATAAGATTGGGTCCCTAATCCATGAACTATTGTAACTCATTTACAAAACTTTTCTTAAACATTACATGAATATATTGTCTCATACTATAGAATTAGAATTTATAATCCCTATTCCATGATGAGATATCTTTGAGCTATAATGTATCTTAATTGAATCTATCTTTAGATAAAATGATTTTTGAGAAATAAACCTATCAAAAAAATCTGATTTTTTAAAACAATCATTGATTTTTATCCACTCTGAATCTAGTTACTTCAGACTTCAAAATAAACATAAGTGTCTATGTATATAACAGGCAACCAAGGCTATGTCTACACCACTGCGGTAAGTCAACCTAAGCTATGCAACTCCAGCTATGTGAATAATGTAGCTGGAGTCGATGTAACTTAGGTCAAGTTACTGCAGGGTCTACACCGCCGGGGTGGGGGTGAGATGGGGGAGGGGAGGGCGTGAAACTCTCCCGTCAATTTACCTTACTCTTCTCATCGGGGGTAGAGTACAGGGGTTGACTGGAGAGCGATCTGTTGGGTCTTTACTAGACCCGCTAAATCGACCACCGGCGGATCAATCTCAGAGTGTCAATCCTGGCTGTAGTGTAGATGTAGCCCAAGAAACTAACTTCTTTGTCGGACTAAAAAGGAAATTATAGGGGCTCTGTAGTCATCGAGACCCAAAAGTAGAATGTAATCCAAAATTTATTTTAAATACTCAATCTTTACCCAGAGAGACTGCTGCATCTCCATAGTTAACACTGTAACAAGGCTTCAATTAGAAGGCTAATTCTGGACTCAACTATCAAATAATCCAAAAAAGGTCTGACACTTCAAATGCCATATGAGGTTTGGTAATTAAGGGAGAATTTGAGTATGGAAATGTAGCAAAGGTATCCCAAACAACTTTAATTCTTCACTGTGCTTCCCCATTCTGTAAGGCAGTGGCTCTCAACCTTTCCAGACTACCCGTACTCCTTTCAGGAGTCTGATTTGTCTTGCGTACCCCCAAATTTCACCTCACTTAAAATCTACTTGCTTACAAAATCAGACATAAAAATACAAGTGTCACAGCACACGACTACTAAAAAATTGCTTACTTTCTCATTTTTACCATATAATAAATCAACTGGAATATAAATATTGTACTTGCATTTCAGTGTATAGTATATAGAGCAGTATAAACAAGTCATTGTATGAAATTTTAGTTTGTACTGACTTCGCTAGTGCTTTTTACGTAGCCTGTTGTAAAATTAGGCAAATATCTAGATGAGTTGATGTACCCCCTAGAAGACCTTGGTATACCCCTCGTTGAGAACCACGGCTGTAATCCATTGATTCGACACTGGCTTATGTTGTTTTTTTAGTGATGTACTCCCTTAGGTCTTCATCTAGTAAAGAATCAATCAGATAGGTTCAAGAATTTGTAAAACTGTGGAGTTTGACAGGATAACTTTTCTGTGGCTTTGAAGTTTATATTGAATGGTGTTGGCTGTTGAGTGTGTAAACACATTGTGGTTTCTTGACTATTACTGAGAAGGTTGGTTAGGTTTAGGACATGGTTTTGGTGGTCTGAAGAAGAGTAAGTAACATGATATTGGTATACCTAGCTCTTTGAGGAAGAGAATCTGCTCGTAAAGAGGACACTTGCATAGTGGGTGCCTAGTGCATTTATTAGTACTTCAAGTGTAAGATAGTACTGTGACAGTACTAGTAGTGTATGGCTCAATGTCACAAGTGCAAGGCATACAAGTGATAAGCCTATCTTATGAACGAATGGAAGGTGTACACAGATATAAGGACAGAGCTGATACTGTGTGAGGTAGTTAAACCTTGCATTCCCATAATTCTAAATGTTTGGGACTTGGAAAACAAAACAAAACAAAACCCCTACTTTTAATGTCTTTATTCCTAAATGCCTGAAGTTTGCTATGCGCTCCCCTTCGAAGTTACTTCAAAATTTCAATTTGTATAAAGGAAGGAGAAAGCAATGCTCAACTCTCAGTCAGTAAACCAAAATTGACCAAACAGTAGCTGTTCATACACACTGACAATCCAGTACAAGAAAGTAACATTATGGAGTTGGTTGATAAATTGTGGGCCCAAATTTACATCTACCTCTTTCCTGCTCTTCTCCAAATGTAACTGATTTTTTGACTACTGCAGCCTCAGGTTTTTTGGTTGCTGCAGCCTCATTATGACATGGAGTAGTGGTATCTCATTGATGGATTTTAATCATGCCTTGGTCAGATATTCCCATGAATTCTGAAATGCTTTTAGCACAGGTTGTAATATGAAGAAACAACATATGTCCAGTCAGAAAAGACCACAAATTCAAGAAAGCTTATCCTGATCAGTCTCATATTTATGTGGTCATATGTCTGTCATTTTCCTGCTGTATCACTGAGCATTGTGCTCTTAGTGCTACCACTGAAGATCACTCAGAAGTGTCAATTGGTCTAGACTGCTGCTGTTCACCTCCTATGTGGGCGGGGATGCTGTAAGCACAATTGTTACTCTCAATGCTCTGCAATGACTTGCCACTTGTTTACAAATGTAAATCAAAGTTCTAGTTATGATCTATAAGCCATTAAGAAGTCTGGCTTCTTGAAAAACTGCCCTTTCCCCTATATCCTATTACTGGAGGAGGGTAGGTTGAGAGCAACTGAAACGCTTCTGCTTTGTTCCTAAGTGTGAATTTTTTAAGACCCACATCACAACACTCTCAGTCCAAGGTCTGAATGTAGAATTCACTTCCTCATCTGGCTCACTAGAGCCAAGATCTGATGACCTCCAGAGAACAGTGAAAAATATCTGCTCAAGCTTTTGGCTAACATTTTTCTAAGTTGTTCAGGAGGGGGTCACTGAAATTACAAACAATAAGCCAAGAATGTAGCAGTTTGGCAGTGAAATTATGTGGGGTTTTTAATTGTTGATTTTAAAGCTGAGGCACTCAGATGCAATGGCAATGTGTACCATAAGATAATATGTATAAACAAATATTCTAAAATCAAGACATCACATTACACAGATGTTGCTCAATTCTCTGATTTAGCTGACTTGGTCTGATTTTGAACATTCAGTTGACTTGACAAATAATGTCAATTGACTGCCTATTATCTGATCATGGTAAAATATTGTCAAATATCCCAGCAAGAATGCCCTGATGTAGACAGCAGCCTATCTTTTGGATTTCACTGTAGTGCTATCTGTTAACACCTCTACTTAAATGTCTTGATCGCTCACTTCAGTATATGCTAATCCCACTTGTTGGGAAAAGGGTTAACTAATAGAAAGTTGAACATCTTGATTGACAGGAATCTTCTAGAACAAAGATCATATGTATGTGTATCTCTACTTGTATACCAGACCATCAATGCACATGGTGGTTTACAAAGCAAAACACAAGAGTTAAAAGGCACAGTTCTTGCCCTGAAAAAGCTTACAATCTAACCTGACTAGACAAATATACAGAAATTAACTCAGATGGGAGTGGGAGAGGAAGGCTCATGATCATTAAACCTCCTCCCCGAAAACAAAACAAAAAGATGCCAAGTCATTAAACTTCTCCCTTAACATACAAAAGTATCACAGCTATTAAATCCCCCCGATAACCCCCCTCAAAAAAAGCAAATGATCTACACTGAATGCCCATGTAAATAAACCCCCATGCCTCGACTCTTAACAAAAAGCCTCTTCATAATGCATCCCTCAAACACACACCCACATCCTCACTTGTTTCACATTTTTCTGAGTTACGTTTCTCAGTTACGTAACTTGTATTTTGTAATTAGGCATAAGTATCTATCTATGGCTAAGCCTATTGGAGACCAATAAGTCTTACTCTGTTTTGTGACTGCTGTTACTGTTCTAATAAACCAGTGGTTTAAAATATTTGACCATTTTTGACATTTGACAATATCTGACCAGTCAATTGATCAACCTTAATTGAGAGTGGGGACAAACATTATTTCCCCACAACTCTTCTTTGGAATCTCCCTGAAAGGAACATGCCAACCACGTAAAAGCAAATTCATTACCGCTACTAGGTCTTGCAGGTGGGTCAGTGGCACTCTGATCAAATGGCTGCTGATAGATCTTGTACAGGGGGTTCAGATCCTGAGAGATCATAAAGCAGTGTCAGGGGTTGAGACCAGACTGCCCTTTCCATATTGCTAAACTGAAGGAGGATCGCAGTATGGAAAATCTGAGAACCAACAATTTAGTAGTATCAAGAGGCACAACCTGACCAGTAGACAGACACCTACTGCTCTACGGAGACCACCAAGATGAATGCTATTTTCAGGTTATCTCCAGGTCAAAAGGCTCACTGATGAAGTAAAGTACTGACACCCTGTAGAGAGCTATGAATTGGCAAATGTTAACAACAAAATAAAGTCCAAAGTTTGCAAGCTTTAACCTCTAAGATAAACCCACTCACTGAAAATGTCAGTGTATCTAATATTTCTGTAATTGGCAGGTTTCTCCATACATGTTTGCCAATATGTCTACATAAGGATTTGGATGTAGAGGATGGCACAAGACCATATCTCACATGAATTAATCATGTGGTTAATCAAGAAGAAAGCCATTTGATGTCTGGAAAAGATCAATAACTCCAGACACAAAAAGGCATTTTTAAAAAGGAGGTCCTGAGATAAGACTGCCTATAATTATTATTTTGACTTCTACCTCCGAAGACTCCATAACAGAGTTCAGACATCCATTGCACCCCCAATTAAATGACTAGTAAGCCAAATATGAATACCCAAAAGGACTAAAATGAAATACAATGCGTCCCACTGAAGACATTCACAAGCAACAGATAACATTTATTACTTATATAGCTCTTTGTATTTTCAGAGTGCTGCACAAACATTAATACTCCCCAATATAACTCTGCAGAAGGTATTGTCTCTATTTTTCAGACGAGTAAAATGAGACAGACAGATAAGGGCCTGTTTTTTCAGAGATGCTGAGCACCCACAACTCCAAATAGAGTCAAGGGGAACTGTGGTTGCTCATCCCTGACTTGTCCAATGTTACACAGTGGTAAATTTGGGATTAGAATTTAGGAGTTCATGATACCAAAAAAGTGCTCTGGAACATGATGTATTTCTTCAGAACCACACACAAAACGCATGCCATTTACTTCGTTCGTATTCGTGGAGAAAGGAGGAAACAGAAAACCCACAGAATAATTAGAAGTCAGTTTTGGAAAACTTCATTTGGAAGCTCAGTCAGCTGCTGTCAACTCTATCAGCATGGTTTTTACTACACTTTTACATTAATCAGTAAAAGGAGTGAGGCTCCATCAGCCCTCTTTCAAAAGTGATTCAAGGAAACAGGATGCACACAAAAAGGGTTATTACACTGTCCTCTTAGGGCCTGTCTCCATGAGGATGAGAGGTGATTTTTTTAAAAGTGTTAGCTAACCTTAGGCCTGGTCTACACTACGACTTTAATTCGGATTTAGCTGCGTTAATCCGAATTAACCCTTCACCCGTCCACACTACAGAGCCAGTTAATTCGAATTAAAGGGCACTTAAAATCGATTTCTGTACTCCACCTCGACGAGCGGAGTAGAGCCTAAATCGATTTTGTTAATTCGAATTAGGGTTAGTGTGGCCGCACACCACCGAATTACTGTGTTTAAATTAATGGGGTAGTGTGGCCGCACACCACCGAATTAATGTGGTTAAAAACCGAATTAAGGTGCTTAGTGTGGCCGCGCACAATCGAATTTATACAACCTGTTTCCCAAATTCGAATTATCTAAATTCGGATTAATCCTGTAGTGTAGACATACCCTTAGTAACAGACTTTACTAAAAGCTAAGACAAGTCGAGAGGAAGGATGGCCCAGGGGCTAGTGTTAACCTGGAATTCAAAAAACCCAGATTCGATTCCTTTTTCTTCTACAGGCTTCCAGTGAGACCTTGGATAAGTCACTTCCCACATGGGCGCCCTGCTGAGCATTCAGAGCGCCCCACCGGGCCAGCTCTGCAGGTGAACTCCCCCTTGTGCAGACACCTCACCTGACCTCCCCGCGACTCGGCTCCCCCGTCCGTACCACGGGGACAGTAACACGCCCCGGCCTGGCGGGGCGGCTGCTGCTGAGAACAGACACGTTTAGGACTAGGAGGTACTGCTGGGGCCTGTGCTGAGGAAGGCCACGTAGGCACCGTGGGGGCGGGTTGTGCTGTGGCTTCCAGCCCTGGCCAGGCAGCACCGGGCCCGGCCCGCGGCAGCCCCCGCCCCTCCCGGCGAGCAGGGGCCCCAGTGTGTGTGTGGAGGGGCTGGGGGGCCGAGCTGTGTATCCTGGGCTCAGCGCCGGCACCTGCCCCAAGCCCGCCCGCGTGACCCCCGAGGAGCCGCCCCCAGCGGCCGCTGCCACGTCAGCGGGGAAACGCGCCGCCGCGCGCCCGGCCGGTTACCAGGGGGCGAAGAACATGACGAAGTGCGGGGCGCTCTGGGCGCCGTGGCGCAGCATCTCGGCGTTGTAACGGTGCCGCGCGTGCGGGTCCAGGTCCGGCTGCGGGTCCGCGTCGCCCCGCACCGGGGCCGCACACAGGAGGCCTCCGAGCAGCAGCAGCAGCCGCGCCGGGCCGGGGCGGGGGGAGGCGCCGCGGCACAGAGCAGCGGCCATGGCGGCGCGGAGAGACCCAGAGAGCGCGAGAGACAGAGAGAAGCCGGGCCACGTCCGCCGACCGCCTCCTTCCGTGCCGGCGCCAGCCTCCGCCCCTTGCCCGGCGCCTTCCGGCCACGCCTCCCCGGGGTCAAAGGGCACTGGGGGGGCCGCTCTGGGCACGAGAGAGTAACCCCCGATACCCCTCCTCCGCTCACTCTCCACCAGCTCCTGTAGCCGCCTCCCCCCACATCGCTATGCACTTCAGACACCCTCACTACCCGTCCCTGTGCTCTACCTCAGCACCCTCACCCCCTAGCTTTTCCTGTCTCACTGCACCCTCCGCTACTGCCCATCCATGTCCCCACCACTCTCTGTCAGGGAGATGGACTAGGCAGGCCGTAAACCTATTGGGGTTGAAGCGGCTGTGCTTTCCTGCTGATCACTTGTGGAAGCATCTAACAGTCCTTTTACATGAGTAAATAAGATGATGCAAAGATAGCCGCTCACGCACACTGCAGTGGGAGTGTAAATCTAGAAATTTTGCTAAATCACATAACTTTAAAAAAAGTTTCTTTGTGGAAATCCATGAAGAAAAGGTACATGTACCCTTAGCACCGCCTCCGTTAACAATGGGAATAAAGACAAGTAACAGTTGCCTGCTACATGGAGAAAACCAGCTTTAGATCTTTGCCCCGGAAAGAAAGGTCTGAAGTGCTCAGGTTCCTTTTCATAATCATGTGTCCCGTGACATTGGGACCAGAGACAATTACTGCCATTTAGCCCACAGGATTTTGGCCCATGTGCTCCTTTCTGCTTATGTGATACCGCATAGGGAGGCGATAGGAGGACCCTAGTAATATTAATTGGTGCTACGTATGAGAACACAGCCCACAGCGGCAAGTCTCCAAACCCACCTCAACATATTCATATTGTTTATACTGTTCATATTTAATATGCTAAAAATAGCTGTGTAGATACTAAGTATCAGGGGGTAGCCGTGTTAGTCTGTATCTACAAAAACAACAAGGAGTCTGGTGGCACCTTAAAGACTAACATATTTATTTGGGCATAAGCTTTCGTGGGTAAAAACCTCACTTCTTCAGATGCATAGAGTGAAAGTTACAGATGCAGGCATTATGATATAATAATATCTGTAACTTTCACTCTATGCATCTGAAGAAGTGAGGTTTTTACCCACGAAAGCTTATGCCTAAATAAATCTGTTAGTCTTTAAGGTGCCACCAGACTCCTTGTTGTTTGTGTAGATACTGACGCTCAAGGCTCACTGTTATAGGCTATATAAGTGTATGGGGAATGGCCGCTATGGAAGAGCTTTTGTTTTGTTTTGTTTTGACTTTCTGCAGTTGCTATGTAAGAGCTTTGCTCTACAAAGCTCGTGAGGGGTGTTGGGGTAACCCACTCTGCACATCATGTTTCCCTCTCCATGCAGCAGAATATAAGATACAAAACACATTGTAAGATATTACCTTAAACATCCTTAATTCCTCATCTGTGCTTTCAGAGACTACATACATAAAGGATAGGGACTGCAGGTCAACGTTGAGAGCCATGCTGCCATTACTTGTAAACCACCTGTTTAGATGGCAGAGGAGATCTCATTATGTCTGAGATTCATGTAGTCCACATGTATTTCTGCAGACCTTGGCCAACACAGGTTTTGAAGGTTCCACTCCACAGTGTTGCTATCCTCCATAGCAAACAAGAGAAAGTAGGGGACTCATTGAACTGATAAAAGCCACAGATTTTTGCAAGTAAGTTTTCCGCTCCTGCCAGGTTATCATGGGAGAGGAATATATAGGCTTTTATGGTGCTCCTCTAGGCCTTCAGATACTTTTATATTTGAACAGACTGAATTTCAATCATCAATAGATTATATTCGTACCAGATCAGCCAAAATGACATTATACTGTTTTGTCCAGCACCTAACAATATCAAAATCACTGTTTTACCTACTGGATATGTAATTGAACATAACGTTGCATTTTTGGTTTCCATTACCTTCTTTTTGTATTGGCTAGTAACATTAACGATGAAAAAAGGCAGCCCTCATAAAATACAGGCTTGTTAGTTAAATTGTGCTTTTTTCTGGTAGATTGTTCAGCAGAAGAACATAAAGCGCATTTGTTTACCTAACATAGAGAGGCTGACTGAAAAATATTCTTAAAAATAATTTTTGCTGACAAAATAGTAATTGTGTTTTAAAATAGATCTTTTGACTACAAAAACACATTCCCCACTCAGTTATAAGAATTTAAATTCTGCCACAATCTAACAGCAGTATATTATTTTGTCCTTGCATCAGCGGATCTAAAAGCACTTTACAAATATTGACAAATATAGCTTTACAACATCCCTGTGAAACAGGTAAATATCCCCAGTTCGCTGATCGGAAAACAGAGGCACAAAGAGGCTAAGTGACTTGCCTCAGAGCTTGTCTACACAGAGTTCAAACAGCATGTCAGTGACAAAGCCAAAAACAAAATCCATGTTGCCTAACTCCCAGTCTTGTGCCTTACCTTCATGTTGCTTCTTTCTTGCATTTCACTGTTCTTATAGCTTTAACTCCACCTCTTTCAAACAACTCCATTTAACATACTCTTCACTCCTAATCTCATCTACTGTCTCCCTGACTCCTCAACCTCGTTCCTCTTTGACACCTAGCTCTCTCTTTATCCCACAACTTTATCTTCAGTGACTTCAACTGCCACCTCCATGTCCCATTTGACCTATTAGCCGTCTACCTCCTTTTGATATTTTTAAAAGCTGAATCAACACTCTACCTCACCAAAATTATCACTTGCTTGACCTTGTCTTCACTAGAGGCTACCCTTTCAGTATCTAAGTGCTCTCTCTGCCCACCACCTCATCAACTTTATCACCATCCTGCCTCCCTCTCTTCTCCCCAACCTTTCCATAACCTCTGCTCCATCAGTGTCCATGACTTCTCTCTCCACTCATTCTTCCACTGTCCCTATTACCAAGTTCCTTCATTCCTCCAACTTCTTTAGCTTTGTCTACACTGCAACAGTTTTAACTTAAATCAGTTTTTAAACTGATTTAGATAAACTGGTACCACCCCTTGTATGGGCACATCAGAGATTTACCAATTTTAATCTAAATCAATATAAGCCAGCAGTAAACTGATCTATGTCCACAAAGAGATTTGCTGTGGTTTAAGTAAACCAGTTTTTAAAACCAATTTTAGTTCAGCTGGTGCAGCTTCTATGTTGAGACAAGGCTCTTAGCTTCAGCATTGTGCCTGTGCACTATTAAATTGCTGCTATGTTTAATACAAGAAACCCTGAAATGGGCAAAAATAAGTGCCTTACATAATCTGTTTAGCATGTAAAGTGCATTTGGATGAAAATGACACATAAATGCACCACATGTTTTAAGGAGAGGGTTTCTCCTGTCAAGGTAGCTACCGCCTCTCAGGGAGGGGGAGTACCTACACTAATTGGAGAAGCTCTCCCGTCGGCATAGGTAGTGTCTTCACTAAGCGCTACAGCAGAGCTGGAAGTGTAGACAAGCCCTAAGTTCCACATATAAACATGGTCTTTTCCCCTGACCCAGGGTCTCTTGCAGGAGCCTGTCCACTTCCTGCAATTCTCATCCCCAAAACCCTACCGCTGAGAGTTAAGGAGAGTCTTTCTGCTCTCTTCTGCTGAGGCTTTCCTCCAGCAGACCGGCTTCTAGCCTGCTCCCTGCAGGATTGTGCTCCTTATGCTATCTATCAGGAAATCCAGGAAGACCTTTTTACTCCTTTCTCCTCGCTAGCCTGGCCTCAGGTTTTCCTTTATATCCCAGCAGGTCTGGCTCTGTGTTACAATCTTCTACCATGTGACCCAGGAACTTATTCCCTTCACTTGGGAAGGGGGGCTGAGCCTGGCACGGGGTGTAGCTGAGCCCTAACCTCTTAAAGGGCCAGGTCTCCCTATGACAGTCCCATTCTTGGGATCACGTTTATTAACAAAAACCTAACAATGTCAATTCAAATACTATCTTCCAGACCTCCCTCTTCTCCAAGTTATACCATCCTTCCCCCAAACCATCTCTTTCCTAAAACCTTTCTCAGCTACAGCTTCTTGTCCTGCTTCTAGAAGTATCTTTCACCTGACTGGTGCAGAGAATCCACTCCCATGTCCTTTCCTTCACTCTGAGTCTCATCTTTGTCTGAACAGCCTCCCTCTTCAGGTGCTGCCTCTGTGTTGCCTTCCTCTGACTCAGCTGCAGGCCAGAGTCTTGAAACATGGTGCTGTGACATGGACATGTGGCCAAGGACCAATTACTCTGCTACAGTGCTGGGATCCAGGGGCCCCTTCATGGCAGAGGGCACAGGGAGTGAATAGAGATTTACAGGTATCCCCTGGGTCAGACATCTGCATAATAGTTCAACAAACGGTGGCATGTGAGATATCTACCGAGAGCCAATAGCTCCCTGGTAGTTATAATCAATGTGAAATCTGTGTGCAGATAATCTGTTTGTGAATGCTACTCGTTATACGCATACGTTTATATGAAAGACTATCTACTAATGGTTTCATTATACAATATGATAAATTGCTTAACTGTGCTTATATTTCACTAGTGGTGACCTGTGGCTTTGATGCTCAAGTTTATGGTAAGTCTGAGTGAGGGTGGATGAGTGTGTTGTGCTGGGAGATATTATGCTGATTTGTGCAGGTGGTGAAGGAGGGGTATGGACTGTTGTGAGGGGATATCTATGTTTGGGGTTATTGCATGTACTGGTTATATTGTGCTGGGAGATGTGTGTATTGGTTGTGCAGGTCATTGTGTTTTGTGTCTGGGTATGTGTGCTGGGGTTATTGTGTGTATTGGTTGTGTTGTAATGTGGATGGTTGTGATCACTTGTGGCTGGAGGTTGTGCTTGGAGATGTGTTGAATTGTGTTAGGGCGCTGTGGTGGTAGAATTGAGTGGAGGTGATGAATGAGAGGTGGTTGTGTTGATTTGTGTGGGGGCATTGGGCTTAGGGATTTTATGTGTGTGGGTTGTGCTGGGAGATTTGTGTTGATTTGTGGGGGTGGCAAATGAGGGATTTGGAGTTATTGTGTGTGCTGGTTGTATTGTTTTGTGGGTGGTTCTGAGCAGTCACCCTCATCCATCCAATGAAATTGTTGCATGCAAATTACCTGTAGGGAAGGGAGTACCTGACTTATCTCTGACATCACAACTGACTCTTGGCCTGGCATAATTGGTAATGTCAAAATGGCTGAGAAATTGAAAATTGGACAGTAACAGACTGCAAATCCCAGTGATGATTTACCCTGGTGAATCTGAACAAAGAGCTCTCAGCCATGCTTTTAGATGTTTTCATCACTTCAGATCAACTCTACAGACATTCTAGACTTCAGAATGAGACACAAACTGACAGTCCTGGAATTTTATATAGATTGTCTAATCACCTGATTCACAAATATTGTGCCACTAATTTTTTGCAGAAACCAGACTATCACATTTGAAATAAACCATGCCTCAATCCATTCACATACCACTGAACAGCAAAAAGCCATTTAATGCCCATATGCCTCCAAATAGCAATACTGTCAACTAAGCTAAATTATAGGTCTATCCTGTACCAAGGGTTCTCAAATAGAGTGTGGACCACATCTTATCAGAGCGATTGTCTACCTTTTGGATGCTTCCCCTCTCATTCACAATGTCACAGACAACTTCCCCTCTGGTTTGTGATCACATAACATCCCTCTGGCAACTACCTGAAAAAGTAACTTTGGGAAAGTATTCAATCTTCTTTTAATATGATTTAGCATTTGGAAACCAGAACAGTCAGCACCATGTGATCAGTCAACTCTTGGCAGACCACCTGCGAGTACTCCACAATTTGAGAACCATTAGTCTATACTATTCCATCTATTTTATATTGCTTGAAAGAAGCCAGTCTACTTCTCTTTTTTCATTCTAATTAACTGGTGGTTGCAGATGAATTGAACTGCTCTGAGCTCAAGTAGATTGATGTGAGGAGCAGACTCCTCAGGGGTCCACTTGTCTTGTGCTATGAGGTCCAGCTCTCCAGTCTAGTAGGGAGACATTTGTGGTGCTTATCTTTGTGGGGGGTATATGAAAGAATGGAACTCCCATGCAAACCTTGTGGGGATCTCTCTGTGATGGGGCGTCCACCCCACACTGGCAGAGAAGGGACTAACAGAGTCCTGGGGAGGCTGCCTGGGAAGCAGCCAGACTGCGAGGAACAGCCAATCAGGGCCCAGCAGGTCCATATAAAAGGGAGTTGCAGGGCAGAATAGTTCAGTTGCTGTTGGGAGCCCAGGGAGTAAGGACTGCATCCCTGGAGGACTGAGAGAACTGTAAGCACCTTGGACAGAGCAGTGGTTGGTTCTTGGGACTGAGCAGCTAAGTGCCCTGAGCTGAGGGCGAAGAAGGTACTGGAGCTATGGGGAAGTGACCGAGGGAAATAGAGTAGTATTGACAGAGTTACAGAGAAGCAGTAGGAGACTGCTATTTAGAGGATCCCTGGGTTGGGGCCCAGAGTAGTGGTTGGGCCTGGGATCCCCCCACTCGCCACTGGGGAAGTGGCTGGACTGTTGGACAGAGATACTCTTCCCAGGAAGGGGGGGGACCACAGACAGTGACACGGCCGGAGGGCTCAGTCAAGACGAGGACACTGCGGTTCTGGCTGAGAGTGAAGCTGTAGGTGGGAGCAGAGACAGAGTGCCAGTGTGCAGACCGCAGATGTGGGTGTTGGCCTTGAACTAATCCCCAGCACAACAAGGAGGTGGTGCCAGTCTGGCGATGAGGGCTGTACCCTGTGACACCCTCCACCAATTGAGAGAGTTGAGAATTCTAAGGGATAGGCACCTGTTTGGACAGGTTGTGGTCGTTGGGAGTATAGATAGTTCTGAGCCAGGTCTGAATGCCCCAGAGGGGCACAGAGAGTGCAGATTGGCATAAGATGTTACAAGAGTACTGGCTGCCACATGGCCCAAAATCTGAAGGCAGGTCCTTCTAATGGTTTGAGGATTCTGCTGTCGTGCAGAGATGAGGTTGGACATCATGACAAACCTGTCCCTGGGGAAGTATGCCCTGGCAGTTGTGGAGTCCAAGGTCACCCCTATGAAATTGATGTGTAGGACAGGTGTCAAAGACTTCATTGAGCCACAGTCCCACAGAGTGGAAACATGCTAGGGCCTTGTTGGTGCCGACTATACCTCATGGAGGGAACAACCCTTGAGGACCAGTCATGTAGATAGAGGAAGATGACTTTTTCCATTTGCCACAGATGGGCCATGACAACTGAGATGTCCTTTGTGAAGATCTCACATCAGTTGAGAGGCCAAAGGGAAGCACTCAGTATTGACAGCGGTCATTGCTGTTGATGAACTGAAGGCGGTGTCTGTGAGCTGGATGTGTTGCTACCTGAAAATATGCATCCTGAAGGTCCAGGCTCACAAACCAGTCTCCTGGATCTAATAATGGTATTATTGCGGCTAGGGTTACCATACTGAACCTCCATGTTTGGATGAATGTGTTCAGTCTTGGTCTCCATCCTCCTTTTTGCTTGCATACCAGGAAACAGCTGGAGTAGAACCCTTTTCAGATGAAAGAAGGGGGAGCTGTCTGGATCACCCCCAGGAGCAAGAGGGTTTGTACCTCCTGTCTTAGGAGATCTTTGTGAGACGGCCCCTGAAAAGAGAAGGGGAAGGCAAATGGGGGTTGGGGTGGGGTTGGAAATTACATGAATGGCATAGCCTGATGTAATATACTCCCAATGAAGCTAGAAATAGGAGAGATGATCTCCGTAGGGTGGGTAGAAGGTAGGGGTGATGGTACCGCATCAGATCCTGACTGTGGAATAACTTGTGACCCTCAACAGAAGGGTCAAAAGAAAGGTCAGAAGAAGCTGCTGACTGCAAGGTGATAGCAGATGATGGGACCTTCTTGTGGAATCTGGGCCTCTTGTTGGGTGGCTCTACAGATCTTTGGAAGGTTTGGTACTGGATTGGTTGAGAACATTGGGCTATCTGTGACCTCTACTTTTTCTTTTGGTTGCAGGGATGTAGATGCCCAGGGATCAAATGGTCACTCTAGAATCCTTTACTGTGTGAAGGAATTAATCTGTGGAATCGCTGAATAGCTTAAGTCTTCAAAGCCAAGATCCTCAACTGTATTCTGGATTTTCCTGCAGAGTCCAGATGAGAACAGCCATGAAGCATGGTGAATAACTATAGTGGTTGCCACAGAAAGAAAGTTGTTTTTGGCCTCATTCAAAGTGGCTTGCAAAGAGGCTTTGGCAATCATCTGACCTTTGGTGATGAGAGCCTGAAACTGGTCCTTCTGGTCTTGTGGTAAATAAGCAATAAAATGAGAGAACTTGCTGTAATTTGTGTAGTTGTACTTTGCCACTAGGGCCTGGTGGCCAACTATCCTGAATTGTAAAGTGGCTGAAGAACAGCCTTTGCAGCTGAGAATGTTCAGGTGCTTGAGCTTCTTGTCATGAGGACTTGGTCTGGAGCAATGTTGTCCTGTCTCTCTCATTTACAACATCAATCACCAGGGAATCTGGGGTAGAATAGGAGAAGAGGTATTCCGAGCCCTTGGTAGGTACACAATATTTCTTTTCTGCCTTCTTGCAAGTTGGGACAGTGGCTGGCATTTGCCATATTGCCCAGGCTTGTGACAGCAGAGCGTCAGTTATAGGTAAGGCTATATTGCTTTGGAAATAAGTTTATAGGATATCTACCAGGGCATGCTGTGGTTCCTGCACATCTTCCAGGGTCATCTGTAAGGATTTGGCTACCTTCTTCATGAGTTCCTGGAAGACTTTGAAGTCATCCACATAGGATAGGGGAGAGGGTCCTAACTGCCTCATCTGGTAAGGAAGAGGACATATTAGATGGCCCCACCTCTTCCTCCACTCTCAGCTCTTGTTCTTCTAGAGAGTTCTTTTGAGAAAGGAGAGTCCTCCTGGGGCACCAGAGATCATGAGGGTGCCCTCTAGAACAGGTCTTCGTATGGGGACCCTAGGTTTCCAGAAGACCCAATGTGGTGAGCCATAAGGGAAGGGGGAGGCACCCAAGGGTGCTCCTGCCATGTAGGTTGTTGGGTCAGTTGTCAACTGGTTCCTGGGGTCTCTTCCTCTAGATACTTCTCAGAGGGAAGTTCAAACAGAAAGATAGTGGAAAGTTAGACGGAGATCTTTGAGTCTGAGGAGGTGTTATCCTCTGTTTCTAGTGTTGTGGGGGAAGAGGTGTTGGTACTCGTGGCAGCCTCAGTATCGGCCAGGGCTGGCCTTACCATGAGGTGAACTGGCAGACTGTGGGGGGGCGCCACTAGGACGCAGAGTGTAGAAAATTGTGTCTGCTGCTGGTGCATATGTATTCTCTCAGCTCTAGATGCACAAAGATGGTGGAGTGCTGTGCTGGAGGAAGGAGGGCACAAGAGACATAACAGGCAGGCAGGAGAAAAGATGAGAGGGAATAAGAGAAAGCAGCAGGAGCTGCACGGACAGAGAGGAGGAGGAGCCTCTTATGTACCTCTCTAGCACCCCCAGGAGCCTGGACTGATTAACAGCAGCTTCTCAGGGAGCTTCCCATTTCCTGCTGCTTCCCTGAACCCACTTGAGGAGAACAGGCAGTCAGCTGAAGTAGTAGGAGCCAGTTAGGCCCTTAAGACACTGATATCTTCCCTTACTCAGGGCCTGCTACCAGCCTGCTTATTTGTCCCCTTCAACTGAGTGTTGAGAGCCACTATAGCTGGCACAGAACAGCGGTCATGAGTGAAAGAAGAAAACGCCCCTCTGGGGCAGCATTCAGAAAAAGAAAAAGCAAATGAAGCTTTTCTATCTAAGCAGGAAGGAGCTCTCCTGAGATACATAGACACAAATGTTCACGGTGAGCCTTCTGGCCCCAGTGAGGATGTGAGTGGTGAGGAGATGCCTGATCTTCCAGTTAGTCAGAGTGCAGGTGACCTGGCAGCTACTGCAGCATCCATATCTCCATCTCAAATGGATGTAACCATGCACATTCCTGAAGAAAAGTGTAGATCAGAGAAGAGTGTGGTGGAGGCACAAGAAACAGCTGCTGCTGAGTTTAGTTCCTTAAGTCTAGATGATCTAGGACTGTGGACCCACTTGAGCAGTATCCTGAGGCCTTATACTGCATGGGCCACAGCAAGTGAAAAACTTCACGTTCCCCAAAGACAATGAAAATAGAAGTTTCCATCCAACTCATTACTGGTGTGAAATCCCCAATGGTGACAAAGTAGAGAGGCCATGGCTTATGTACTCAAAAACCCAGAATGCTGCATACTGTTTTTGTTGCAAACTCTTCCAATCTAATGTTCCAGCCACATTGGGTTCTACAGGAACAAAGGACTGGAAAAATCTGGCTAGAAATCTGGCATGCCATGAGAAGGCAGCAAATCACCAAAGAGCATTCCAGAGGTGGAAAGAGCTTGAGATGAGACTAAGGTTAAAGGCCACATAGATGATCAGCATCAAGAGAAGATTGCATCAGAGTCTCTTTACTGGCAAAATGTTCTGAAAAGGCTCGTTGCCATTGTGAGAAGGCTTGCTACCCAAAACCTAGCACTGCATGGCACTTCAGATCAGCTGTATGTGCCAAACAATGGAAACTTCCTTAAAATTGTGGAGCTGATGGCTGAGTTTGATGCTGTACTCCAGGAGCATCTAAGAAGAGTCACCACCCAAGAAATGTACACACACCACTACCTCGGAAAAACAATTCAAAATGAGATCATACAATTACTGGCAACAAAAGTCAAACAGAAGATTGTGGCAGATCTGAAGTCAGCAAGATATTACTTTGTTATTCTGGACTGCACACCTGACATCAGCCATATGAAACAAATGACTTTAATGGTGCGTTTACAGGGTGACTGTCAGAGAGCATTTTCTAGAATTTATTGACATTGATGATACTACAGGAGCTGGTATGACAAATGTGCTTCTTAATAAGCTGGAAGATACAGGAATTGCAATAGCTGACATGAGAGGTCAGGGCTCGATAATGGTGCCAACATGAGAGGAAAGAACAGAGGAGTGCAGACACGGATACGAGAGTTAAACCCTCGAGCTTTTTTTGTCCCAGGCAGTCCTCATTCATTGAACTTGGTGGTCAGTGATGCAGCATCAGCTTCTAGTGAGGCTGCTGAATTTTTTAATGTAATTCAAAGCATCTATGTATTTTTCTCTGCATCAACTCATCGTTGGCAAATTTTGAAGCAACATCTGGGAACATCCTCTCTGACACTGAAGCCACTGAGTACCACATGATGGGAAAGTCGCGTGGAGGCGATAAAGCCTATCAAACACCAATTGGGAAGATAGATGATGCCATAGTTGCCATTATGGAGGATAATGCTATGACAAGAACTGTTCATGGGAGAACAGTGGCAGAGGGAAATGGAATCACCAGAAACATACATAACTTCAAATTTCTGTGTGGCTTAGTGTTGTGGTATGACATACAGTTTGAAATAAATGTTGTAAGCAAGAGACTCCAAGGTGTTGACCTTGATATATCTGGAGCAATGGAACAACTGGACAAAGCAAAGTTATACCTAAAGTCTTACTGGTCAGATGAGGGATTTCAAAACTTTCTGAAGAGTGCACAGAAGTTGGCAGAGAAACTTCACACTGAAGCTATTTTCCCACCCATTCAAGAATACAAGAGTCACCGAAGAAGACGACATTTTGATTACAAGGAACAGGATAATCCCATAAGAGACCCCTGTGACGGGTTGGATCACAGAAACCCCCTTGGGAGCCGCCACCTAATGTGCAAAGACTACCCCTGCTCCTGTTTTCCCTGCCAGCTCAGGACTCCAGCACCCCGTCTTGCTGAGTCAGACACTCCTGTCTGACTCCAACACAGACCAAGGGTCCGAATCACTTGTCCCAAAGCTGCAAGTGTACCCAAAAACAGCTCACAGGAGTGTGCTTGTCTTTAGCACTCAGATGCCCAACTCCCAATGGGGTCTAAACCCAGATAAATCCGTTTTACCCTGCATAAAGCTTATGCAGGGCAAACTAATAAATTGTTTGCCCTCTATAACACAGATAGAGAGAGATGCACAGTTGTTTGCTCCCCCAGGTATTAATACATACTCTGAGTAAATTACTAAATAAAAAGTGATTTTATTAAATACAGACAGTAGGATTTAAGTAGTTCAAAGTAGTAACAGACAGAACAAAGTAAGTCACAAGCAAAATAAAATAAAATGCGCAAATCTATGCCTAATCAAACTAAATACAGATAATCTCACCCTCAGAGATGCTTCAGTAAGTTTTTCTCAGACTGGACACCTTCCAGGCCTGGGCACAATTCTTTCCCCTGGTACAGCTCTTGTTCCAGCTTAGGTGTTATCTAGGGGATTCTCCATGATGGCTCCTCTCCCTCTCTCTTCTGTTCCACCCCTTTATATATCTTTTGCATAAGGCGGGAACCCTTTGTCTCTCTGGGTTTCCACCCCCCTCACTGGAAAAGCACCAGGTTAAAGATGGAGTCCAGTTCAGGTGACATGATCACATGTCACTGCAAGACTTCATTACTCACTTGCCAGCACACACATATACAGGAAGACTCACAGGTAAACACAGTCATCTGCAGACAATGGTCCTTGTTAATGGGAGTCATCAAGATTCCAAACCATCATTAATGGCCCACACTTTACATAATTACAATAGGCCCTCAGAGTTATGTTTTATATTTCTAGTTTTAGATACAAGAGTGGTACATTTCTACAAATAGGATGATCACACTCAGTAGATTATGAGCTTTGTAATGATACCTTACAAGAGACCTTTTGCATGAAGCATATCCCAATTACATTACATTCACTTATATTTTTATAAAACCATATAGACTGCACAACGTCACAACCCCAAGCAACAATTCAAAGTTGAATTCTTTAACCAGGTGCTATATTGTGCAATACAGTCAGTTGAAGTACGTTTCATGCAGCTCAAGGAACACAGCAATATATTTGGGATGCTGCATGGTATTCCAAAACTCCTCACTATACCTGAAGAAGACCTACACCAGCAATGCAGGGCACTAGAGACAGTGTTGACACATGATGACATGTGCGATATTGATGCAAGTGATTTAGGTGATGAACTGAAAGCCCTTTCAAGATACATTTCAGCAGGATCAACTTCAAAGGCTGTTCTGGAATAAACAAATAAGATGACCACCCGCTTTCCAAATGCTTTTGTTGCGCTGCGCATACTTCTAACACTTCCTGTAACAGTGGAGAACACAGCTTCTCCAAGCTGAAGTTAATAAAAATACATCTACGCTCCACATTGACACAGGAGAGGCTGGTCGGCCTTGCAACCATCTCAATAGAGCATGAGCTGGCCCAGACTGTGGACCTTCAGCAGGAAGCAGTTCAAAACTTTGCAACTAAGAAGGCACGGAAAGCACCACTTTGATTATTCAAACAGATAAAAATGCCAGTGTTTACTATGCAGACAAGAAAAGTTCATTTGCTGTTCAGGCGTTTGAAAGTTAAGTGTTACTTAAAATTTTTGAACAAGGCATTTTAAGTTGTTAGTTCTCCTTTATTGGGGTAGGTAGCAGAGCAGTACCATGTGAGGAGAAGAACAGGAAGAAGGCAGAATTGAGACCTTTCAACGTTTTGGCCAAAGCATGGGAGTATGGGGGCATCATTTGAGCTCCCCGGCTCTGGTATCAGCAGTCAAGTTGGGACTAGCAGCTGCATCAGTTCTGGCAGCAGGGCCTCCATCTCAGGCACTGCGGGGTACACTGGTACCAGCAGAAGTGAGTGCCGGGTTCGGGGTCTAAGATGGTTTCTTCTAGGAGTTCCTGTGTTTGGAGGACTGTGAGAAGAGTATCAGAGCTGGTGCTGAATGGGGCTGTTTTCTGAGAGACTTTTCAGTGCATGAAGTGCTGAAAGTCTATTTCGCGGGTATGGGATCTTAGTACTGGAGGAAGTAGGAGCCTTGGCAGTACCCATACGGGGATACAAGGTCTCCTTTCTCCCTGACTTTTAGGGTGACATTTCCTGCCTCTTAGTAACTCTACTGGGGGAATCTAGTTCTTTTCTTCCTACAGGGTTTCAAAGTCTCTGAAGCAGCCTCCTGGTCTCTGCTTGCAGGTACTGGAGCCATGGAAGTTGCTGGGGCGCTCAGGCTGAATAAGGCTGAAGTACGAGGGAAAATCATCTCCAAAGTAGTAGCAGGTTGAGAAGGAGCTTGAGCAGCAGTGGGTCCATCCTCCCCTATATGCCCTTGGTTTGGCGCATGAGAATATATAGGACACAAGCCTGGACCCACAGACACTGCTATGGAAAGTCTCCCTTGGAAAGCATATGGGCACACGCATACCTAAAATGGGGGTACCCATAGGGACAACTACTTGAAGAAGAACACTAGTCACATTAATCAGTGACATTTATATCTTGGATTTATTCTACAACTTGCCATTTACATGTAGGATTCCAATTCACATTCTACTTTTGCTATAATCCATAGCTACCCTTCTAAAAAAAGAACAAACTCAAGTGTATGTACCTAAGAGATTTCCAAAGCCCATAGTAGAGTATATTTTATTTTGACAGCTGTCTCTTGAATCATAAACCATGTCCTCTGAGGGCAGATAGCATGATGTAATTTTAGTGACAGCACAATTGTCATTCAGCTAGAAAGAAGGATATTGTGATCTCAATGGAAAAGAAAAGTGATACTGCCATCTGTAAGCTTATATCCCACTTTCTTCAGTAATTTGTACCTCTCATGAAGGGCTGCGAGTGGAAATTACTACAAGCTGTTGAATTAAATGACATCATTTTGCCACCCACAAAATATTATGAGTTTGACAGCCTAAAAGATGGTACAACAGTGAGAAAAGCACAATCTCATAGTACGTGTACACTTATTTTTGTTTCTAGTGGAAATTTATTTTCATTAGGATTGCAATTTTCACCATTTTCACTATCAATTGCTGACCTCCACTTCTGTGGAACTTTGACCTCTATGATGAGCAATTAGCCTCTTCAGAAGTCAGTTTCAACAGCCGCTCTTGATTGGCTGCTGCCTGGCAATATGTGATTGTTGGAGCTGAAAGCCTCCTTACAGAGTCTTCACAACTATTTAACTTCTTATGATTACATCTAATGATACGGAATTTGCTTTCAGGTAATTTACTCTCAGTTGTAATGTACTGTGTTATAAAGTTGATAAACAGGGTCTTTCAGTTATATAGTTAGATGTTGTTACAAAGAATAGCATAATATAGATTGAAGATTTCAAGGATCATAAAGAAAGAGTTTCCTGTCTATTAACTTTACAGCTGCTTTAATGATGGAACACTGGAGAATATTTTTTCCATGGTTGAATTCTCTTCCATTACACTACACACACCCTCTTAAGTGACCTGCAGCTGCTTTTATCTGCCAATACTGAATTTTGGTTCATTTTGATACTTGGCACATTATTGTGCCCCCTGTGATTTTTCAATAATATCCTAAATAAAACAGAACTGAAGTGAAAGAAAGTAGGGCAGCAGATATGAATAATATATAAAAAAAAACCCATGAGATACCCAGAAGGTGAATGAAGTTCAGAAAATAGTGCTTGTTTAGACAGTTACTCACTCATAGTTTCTGGCCAACTCCACATGCAGAAAACTGGTTTTAATTATTTTTTAAACAGCACTTTCTTTCTGCACTAGCCTGTATCCTTCTAGTGGCTCATAAACAATGTGCTAGAATATCCATCCAAAAAGATGTGTCTCTCTAATGTTGCTCTTTCAAAGCCAACTACAATTTAGGAGACTAAAAATAGTGATTCCCTCCACCCCCTTCTTAATTCTTAACAGAAGCACCATCACTCTTTGGTAAATGAGGACCAAGATTATGGCTTACAATAATTCTAAGGGACGTGGTTGTCAGTACTCAATGTTTATTTTACGCTCTCAGTGTGTCACATATCATCACTGGATGTTTTTCAAATTCTTAATGATTAGTGAACTTTTTTCCCTTAACACTGATATCAAGTGCAGTATTTATAGTTTTATAGAAATTAAGAGGAGTGATCTACTTTGTACTTGGATTCAACAACAAAAGAAAATAACTGACCTTTTCGATACATGCTTAGTTATTTGGATTTGGAAAAGGCGGCATTCTTAATTCATCTAAAACTTGATTCCTCTGTCCTACTGGCCCACAATTTTCCCACTGCTAGTGCAACAACCTCCTCTGCAGCTCTCACCAGATGACCAGCCTCACTGCAGCTATTATCCTTACTAACTCTCTATCTCAGCGGTTCTCAAACTTTAGCAACCTGAGGACCCCCATTTTGATTTAAAATTTTTCAGACCCCTAAGCCCTCCGCTCAGCCCCAGGCCCTGCCCCCACTCCACCCCTTCCCCCAAGGTCCCACCCCTCCCCCACCTCTTCCCACCCCCGCCCCACCTCTTCCTCACCTCTTTCCATCCCCTTCCCCGAGTGTGCCCCGTCTCTGCTCCTCCCCCTCCCTCCCAGCGCCTTCTGCATGCTGGGGAATAGCTGTTCCCCGCCGTGCAGGAGGCGCTGAGAAGGATGGGGGAGGAGTTGATAAGCGGGGCCCGCGGACCCCTTGGAGTGCCCTCGTGCACCCCTCACGGGGTCCGCAGACACTAGTTTGAGAAATGCTGCTCTATCTCATTACCTGTTATTACCTCCCTTATGCTCTGCCTCTTAATATTTCCCTTCTTCTATTAGGTAATTATGAAGTTGCTCTATTATATTTTCTCATCCTTTAAATAATTCTCTAAGATGTTGTGGGATTTATTTATATGAAAGACATTATATAATTAAAATGTTAATTATTCTTTGATGCTCCTTTCCATTCCTCCCCAACATTCAATCCCTTCCCTCCATATAGAAGAGAAGTTCACTTGAATGCAGCCAAATGCAAAGTCCTATATCTAGGAACAAGGAATGCAGGTCAAGCCTATAGAATGGAGGACTATATCCTGGAAACAGTGACTATGAAAAGGATTTAGGGGACATAATGACAGGCAACTCAACAAGAGCACTCTGGCAGAAAGGGTGAAAGCAATCCTTGGATGTATAAATAGGGGAGTAGTGAGTAGGAGTAGGGAAGTGATTTTACTGTATATGGCATTGGGGAGAGTGATACTGAAATATTATGTACATAGGTGCTGACTCCATGGGTGCTCCAGGGCTGGAGCACCCATGGGGAAAAATTGGTGGGTGCATAGCACCCACCGGCAGCCCCCCCATCACTCCCCTGCCCCAGCTCACCTCTGCCTCTGTTCTGCCTCCGCCTCCTCCCCTGGGCACACTGCATGCCCACTTTTCCCCCCTAGCTACCAGCGCTTGCACCACGAAACAGCTGATTCACGCAGCAAGCGCCGGGAGGGAGGAGGGGCTGGGGCGGGGATGTGGGGAAGGGGTGCAATAGGGGCAGGGAGGGGATGGAGTTGGGGCGGGGACTTTGGGGAAGAGGTTGGAATGGAGGTGGGGAAGGGGTGGAATCAGGGCGGGACCAAGGGGGCGCAAGCTCCCACTGACGCCGGGGAAAGTTGGTGCCTATGACTATGTACAGTTCTTGTCATGAACATACAGCTAAGGGTAGCATAAAATCCCTCCTTTACCTGTAAAGGGTTAAGAAGCTCAAATAACCTGGTTGGCACCTGACCAAAAGGACCAATAAGGGGAGAAGATACTTTCAAATCTGGGGGGGCGGGAAGGTTTTTGCTTTGTGCTGTGTGGGTTGTTCTCTCTGAGACAAAGACAGAGACCAAGCAAGTAATCCAGCTCCTACTGAAACGATACAGCTAATATTACAGAAATAGTAAGTAATAGCAAGGAAATGCATTAGATTATCTTTTGTTTTAGCTTGTGAATTTTCCCTATGCCAAGAGGGAGGTTTATTCCTGGTTGTTTTTTTTTGTAACTTTAAAGTTTTGCCTAGAGGGGAATCCTATGTGTTTTAAATCTTATTACCCTGTAAAATTACCTTCCATCCTGATTTTACAGAGGTGCTTCTTTTACTTTGCTCTTTATAATAAAGTTCTGTTTTAAAGAATCTGATTGGGTTTTTAGTGTCCTAAAAACCCAAGGGTCTGGTCTGTGCTCACCTTGGTTACCTATTTGGTTGGTATATTATTCTCAAGCCTCCCCAGAAAAGGGGGTGAAGGGGTGTCATAACTATAAAGGGAAGGGTAACAGCTCTCTGTGTACAGAGA
>NW_020664409.1:1149275-1165489 GCF_002925995.2 Terrapene triunguis
CCCTACATTTGAACCCTAAAGTTCAAAGTGGGGATCCAGCCTTGACAAGGGGCTTGGGGGGATTTTGGGGAAACAGGAACTCCAAGTGGTCCTTTTCCTGAATCTTTGTCTAACTCACTTGGTGGTGGCAGTGATACCGTCCAAGGGCAAGGAAGAATTTGTACCTTGGGGAAGTTTTTAACCTAAGCTGGTAGAAATAAGCGTAGGGGGTCTTTCATGCGGGTCCCCACATCTGTGCCCCAGAGTTCAGAGTGGGGAGGGAACCCTGACAGTTCTGGTGTCCACATTTTTAAAAGGATGCTAAAAAATGAGAGAGGTGCAAAAGAAAGTCACAAAAATGATTCAAGGGCTGGAGAAAATACCTTATAATTAAAGACTAAGGGCTTGTCTACATGGTGCATTAGTGTGCTCCAGCATGTTACACACTAATTGTCTGTGTAGACCCTGCTGGTGCACACTGAAAGTTTCCTAGTGTGCGTTCATGTAGTCCTGTTTCAAACAGTACTATGTCAGAATGCCCTAGGTAATTTTTAGTGCATGCCAGAAGGTCCACAAGGACAGTTAGGGCGTGGCATACTAGTGCACACTAGAATGTACACCCCAGCTGATGCGCACTAATGCACATGTAGACAAGCCCTTAAAGAGCTCCATCGGTTTAGCGTATGAAAAAAAAAGATTAAGAGGTGACTTGATTACAGTGTATAACTACCTACCTGGGGAGTAAATTCTGGGTACTAAAGGGCTCTTTAATATAGCAGAGAAAGATATAACAAGAACAAATGGCTAAAAGCTGAACCCAGACAAATTCAAATTAAAATATTTTTAACAGTGAAGATGATCAACCACTGGAACAACCTACCAAAGAAAGTGATGGATTCCCCATCTTTTGATATGTTCGGATGAAGTCTGGATGCCTGTCTGGAAGATATGCTTTAGCCAAGCACAAGTTCTTGGGCTCAATACAGGGGTAATTAGGGTGAAATTTAACATCCTGTGATATACAGGAGGTCAGACTAGATCATCTGTTGCTATCTTCCATCCTTAAATTCTAGAATGCTAGGAATATGGGCCCTACACTGGGTCTAAGTAAACTATGGTTTTAAATTGAGTTGGAATATTAGCATGAGCAATAGGCTCAAAACATGTGACCAAAAAAATAAGATCATGAGAACGAAGAGTTGTATGTGTTATATGTGAAGTGACCCTGGAAATACCAGCATTATTTTATTGATGGTCTCAGCTGAAGTAATAGAAATATAGAAAACATGGCTGATAGGACTAAACTCTGCACCTTGTGCCCAAAGATTCCCTTTTTGGTCTTTGGCTAAAGTCCAACAACTAGCAATAACATTGTTTGTTATTGTGTATAAAAAGCAAGACTTCCAGAAGTTTTTTTGTCAGAGCTTTTTCCTTACCCCTTTGTAGTTACACCATGATGGGAAGGAATATCCTGAACCTGATTCTGTTGTGAGTATTTTGGCCAATGCTTGTACGTGTATTGCTGTTAAGATATAAAATATATGCTTGTACTAGTATTTTGGATGTAATTAACACCAAGTGGCCTTTGGACTAATAAAGAAATACTTGTGTGGAAGCTGAGTCATGGTTAACCTTAATAAACTTAGAAGGGAAATTATTTCCAACAGCTTGACTGGCCCAGGAATGCCCCCTATGTCTCGGAGGGAGGGGGAGAGAGGTAGGTAACACGGAGGCATCTACACTGGCTTTATGCCACCCAAGATTTCCTTACATCAGAGGAACACCCAGCTGCCCCGATAAGGTACTTCTCCTTACCCTTGGGAACTATGGATCGGAATCTAGCTTGTTGTGTACAAAGGAGGAGTAAGAATTTGACATTGACTGAATGCATGGGGTAAAAGGTAAAGGGAAAATTCCAAGACGACTCCTATTTTGCAGGACTCAGTGATAGGGAGAATGGTGGTGTGTTCAATAGTGACAGAAAACATTGGTGCGGGGGGGGGGTAGAGAGGATTTTGAAAGAATGCTAAGGAGCTCCGTTTTCAGTTGATGGTGAGAAATTGAAGAATGTTGTCAGAGAGGTTGAAATGAGCACTTGGATAAGGAGAGAGGAAGGGAGATAACCAGAAGTGGAAAGGTAGATTTTTTCCATTGGTACTCAGAGCCATGCTAGCAGGAAAGGTCACTTAGAGATAGGGTGTACAGAAAGAAGAGGAGAGGGCCAAGGACAGAACTGCGTAGGACCCCCTCAGAAAGTGAGAGAGGGACAGAGCAGCATCTATCAAAAGAGATGATAAAGAAGCAGGAAAAATGGGAGGATACTGCACAAAAATCCAGGGAGGACAAGTTGTCAAGGAAGAAGTGATCAACAATGTTACAAGCAGCAAAGAAATGTTCCAGCACTCCTTTGAAAAGGGAAAACTGTCTAGTTACTGTTTGAAAACCAGTACAACTGTACTTCTGAACAAAGATAAAAATCCAGAAGTCTGTAGATCATTCTGACCGATCTCATTAATTAAGCTAGACAATAAAATACTGGCAAAATCAGCTCTCTCTGATCCTACCACTATCAAATCATACTGACCAATGTAGCTTTACTCCAGGGAGAGCAACAAATCATAACATTTGGTGAATACTAAACATCATCGCATAATACAAATGATTAACAGCATCCTTCTGGCATTAGATTCAGGGAAAACTTTTGATAGGATTTTTAGGCTTATTTTTCTGTAGTATTGGAGAACTTTAATTTTGCACATCAATTTATAACCTCCATAAACTGTTATAAATCATAAAATAATATAATATATGGAGATATACCTATCTCATAGAACTGGAAGGGACCTTGAAAGGTCATCAAGTCCAGTCCCCTGCCTTCACTAGCAGGACCAATTTTTTTTTGCCCCAGATCCCTAAATAGCCCCCTCAAGGATTGAACTCACAACCCTGGGTTTAGCAGGCTAATGCTCAAACCACCATCCTACAGCTCCTTTATCTGAACCAGTGCCAAGCAGGGATTTTCTACTTAAGGAGCAGCACAAAGCAAAAGTGCCCCTTTATCACTTCTTCTGTTTTCTCTAGGTGTTGAACCGCTTGCAATAGCTGTCAGAGATTCTCCAGAGAGTCAGGGCATAACAATCCATGATAAAGAATGCAAAATTTCTTTTTCTGGATGGCATCTGCCTTATCTGATTGAAACATAAGCCTCTCTTCAATTCCTTAAAGAAATCTTAGAAGTCTCATTTAGTTTTCATGTTACAGGAGTGGGTGGGTGAGATTCTGTGGCCTGTGTTGTGCAGGAGGTCAGACTAGATGATCATAATGGTCCCTTCTGACCTTAAAGTCTATGAGTCTAAATCAGAGACAAACCAGTGAGACTGTTCAATTTTCCTTGTTGATGTTTCTGTGAGGGATTCAAATACCTCACCTATTTACACTAACAATGCTAAACTCGTAACCCCTTTTATATACCTTAAAATATGGCATCTCTCACCATTATCTATGTTAGGCCCAGCATACATGACAAAAGTGAATGTCCTTGCTCGAGTGTTGCACTTCTCAAAAGTCCACCTAGTATTTATATCCACTTAGTACGATAGCATGGAGGCCAAAAACAAGATGTTGAGGCTTTAAAGACAGAAAACAACTAGAAATTCTATAACTGGACAGCTGTAATTCAATATGTTTGGAACAAGATTACTTTTTACAGAAACTCAAAGCAACAGCCCCACTTGCCAAAGCCCGGAAGCAGCATATTTATCTCTTTTTATTCCTTTCAGCCTGATTTATGGCAAAGACAATTTGCTCTCTCGGGAGATCAGACAACATCCTACCCCAGAGAACCACACTGCAAATATGGAGAAAGAAACTTTTCTCCCTCAAGAGACCAAACAACATCCTATCCTAGCAGACTACTCTAAAAATATGGAAAAAGAAAAACAGGTACCTTGGTGTAATGCCAAAATTCTCACCAACTTCCTGGATAGTCAGGCTCCCATGTTTTCCTGCAGGACAGAATGACACTAACTTTAAAAGATGTTTATATTAAAAGACTATCAACAATTGGAGACTCAGAGCACAACACTACTAAATTTTGAACAGCTCAGAATTAAATTAAATCTACTTTCTTGAGTGTTCTATATGTACTTGCAAATTAGACACTTCCTAGATACAGTTACTAAAGAAAAAACTGCACTATTGGCAAACCAAACAAACCACCACTCAGAGGGTGCCTAACCCAAATAAATTTCTATTTTTACTGTACAAGTTCTTCACTGAAAAACACTTCACAAATGTACACTTTAAATTCTACACCCTGGATTTGAGCTCTTCAGATTCCTTTTAAAGATAATCAATGGCAAAAAGCACTTGGTTACCGCTCTGAAGCCTGTTTCGAGCATTTACAAGTAAATGCAGTACTTTGTGCTACAGAAATGTTGCTATTTGCCTTCCATTTTGAAAAAAAAATTACATTTATCTACATTTTAAATGCTCCAAATAGACATTACAAATCACTCTCACTCATATATTGTTTATTGAGTTGTCATTACATGTGCTGGTTTTGGGCACGGATTCCCCATTTCATGATTCAAGTTGGCAATTGACTCAGAGTTTGATTTCCATTTATTTTAAGGCCCCTTTACTCTGCTCTCTGGTGGCATGAAAGGACCTGAAATTTGGTGTACATTATATTTACATTCATTTTAAGGCCCCTTTGCTGTACCAAAGTGGTATAATGAGTAACAGACTGTCATAATTTAACCCTTTTTTATACTTAGGGGAGTTGAACCATAGGACCAACTCCCCAACATTGACTTAAGAGTATTAATTAAGAGCAATTAAGAATAAATGTCTATGATGTGCAAAAGCTTATCCTTGCTCAACTGACTGTATCAAGAAAATTCATATTACAGATGTGGCAACAAAAAGTTGAAGTACTTTAAACTACTAAAATCAGCCCATCAGATCAGCAATATCAATAAAAACTACTGTAAACTATGGCATGAATAGATAATGCCCCTGTGCCCCTGTAAATGATAAATCAATTGACTACCAACTCTAGAGATAGCCAACTTATGTTTAAATTATTCAATTTGTTGCCCAGATCTGTTGGTCAGGAGATGGAAGGATAGGGTTTCTGGGACAAGTGAAGTGTTTGAGGAGATGGCACTCAGCAACACATGAGCAGGGGCAAAAGAATCAGATATTGAGGGTGAACCAAGGTTGGTAGTTTGGTGAAACAAACTTTGCGTGGGAGAGAGGAAGACCTTGTCTACATGTGAAAGTTGCACTGGTTTAACTATAGGTCTGATTTCAAACTGATTTAGTTAAACCAGTGCAAACACCTATTGGGGACACATTTATTTGGTTTAAGATTGACTGAGTTCAGCTGAGCTTTAAATTGATTAGGAAACAGTGTAAGCTAACCTGAAATAAGTCACTCATAAACTGAATTAAAAAGAGTGTCTGCACAAGGATCTGTACTGGTTTAAACTAAATTGGTTTAAAACCAGGTTTAAGTTAAATCTCTGCAATTTTCTCATATAGACAAGGCAGAACAAAAAAGTCATGGATGGAAGAGAGATAGGAATGGAGGGATTCAACAAAAAAGTCAGTGGAAGAGAGGGAGGTGAGAGATGTCACAGACAATGATGGATTAAAAGTTATGGAAAGGTTTGGTGGAGGCAGGTTGGTGTTGATGAAGGAGATGAGGTGATGGGCAGACAGAAAGCAGAGAAAGTGCAGGGTTTAAGGGAAGACAAGATCAAGCAAGTGGCTGTTTTGGTGAGGAAGAGACCTGATTCAAGTTTAAAAATCAAAAGGAAAGGGGGTGAGGAGGCAGGAGACAATGGGTCAAAAGAGACATCAATATGGAAATTGAAGTCACCGAAGATAGAGCTGTGGGATGGTGGGATAAAGAAGAGTGAGAGAACAAGGTGTAAGGATTAAAGAGGAAGGAAGTTGAGGAGGAGTTGGGGAAGAGGGTAGACAACAGCTAAATGGAGTAGGAGATGATAGTAGACTCAATGGAGTGTTGTTCAAAAGAGGCAGAGGAGTGGGAAGGGGGTTGAGGTAAGTTTAGTTGGAAGAGGTAGGAGAAGGAGAGAAAAGGCACAGCACAGTTCTTTGGGGACAATTTGAGGCACAGGGCATCAGAAAAGAAGGGGCCTGCCAGGGGACACAGTAGCTGCAGAGGCAGTCTCAGATAGGGAGTGAAAGGAGATTGAAAGAAACAGCATGTAATCAACCACAAGTGAGTGCCAAGGCTTTTTGATAATCATAGCAAACAAAACATACTGAGTTATTACAACCTGCCTGTTATGTGTGCAAAATACCATATGGAGATTGAGATGGCAAACAGATTGTACTACTAAATCAACAACATCCTACAGATATTTAATAAAAACTTAATCACTCCCAGTAGGCACAGGATGTCTTCGTCAATACAAGACAGAAAAATGTGTTGATCTCTGGGGAAAAAAGAAAAGCCACTCATGTCTCTCAGTAGCAGCAAGCCATGTGAGTTTAGGAGTGACACAAGGACTCGTAGTTCTACGATCAGAGGACAATACATGCTGCCGAGGCAATCTACTTGATTTAAGGTTGTTAGAAGTCTTTGACGAACTAGTCTCATGCTTTACAAAGTACTCAGCACCTGCAGGAACAGAATTTAGGGAGTTTTAATGAGTGCTCTGCAGGGCCGGCTCTAGGATTTTTGCCGCCCAAAGCAAAAACAATTTTGGCCGCCCCCCCCCCCCGTTTTTTAATTACCCCACCCCCGGCCCCGCCTCAACTCCGCCCCTTCCCCAAATCCCCAGCTCTGCCTCCTCCCCCCAGGCTCTCAAGCCTGGGAGGGAGGGGGGGGGGAGCAGCGGCGGCGAAACGAGTGTTTCGCGAGCCGCGGCCGCTCGGGATCTCCCCCTCCCTCCCAGGTTTGAGAGCCTGGGAGGGAGGGGGAGACTCCGAGTGGCCGCGGCGCGGGTGCTGCTTCTCCCCCTTCCTCCCAGGCTCCCAAGCCTGGGAGGGAGGGGGAGCAGCGGCACGCGAGCAGCAGCGGAGGTGAGCTAGGGCGGCCGGGGCACATTTTTAGGGGCGGCATTCTGGCGCCGGCCATGCCGCCCCTAAAAATGTGCCGCCCCAAGCACCAGCTTGTTTTGCTGGTGCCTAGAGCCGGCCCTGGTGCTCTGTCGATGTCCATGCAGTGTGTCCATGTTAAATAAAACTCATGGTGCACTGATTCAAGGAGCTCCCATAACTCAGAACATGATGAATGGTAGGAGCAGAAGGGAAAGGAGACAGGTTAAGCTGCACCATTCTTCAAAAAATAAAATTCTGTCATTTAATCCTGAAAGTAGAATTAATACAAGGTGCACACTCTGGGCCAAATTCTGGGCTGAGTTACCCTGGTGTAAATTGGGAATAACTAAAGAACAGAATTTGGTGTGGTGAATATAGACTCTTTACTTTTTACAATATTGTGCGAAACTAATTACAATAAGAATTAGTAGCAATTAATCTTTTCAGTATCTGGTGTACTAAGAGAGAGAGTTCACCTGAAGAAAACTCTTCTGATTTTCCAATAAACAAACTGGATTCAGAAACTGTCATCTTTTCCCCCAGGAAATAATAGCCATTCTCCAACTGGAAGGACATAAGGCAGAATTATTTTCTCAAAGTACGCTGGTGTAAATCTGGAATAACTTAATTGACGTTAATGCTGGAGAAAAGTTAGTCATCCCAGCTTATTGAAATGCAATAAACACATAACCCGACAATGCCATTTCTGCTAGATCACTTTACAGAGTAGAAATGCACTTGAGCCCCATGTGTAAAAAGGGATAATACTGCTTAGCTTACAGGAATGTCATTAGAGGACTGATTAGTTAATATTTATAAAGGGTTCTGAAGAAAAAAAGCAGTTATAAATGCTAAATATTATTTACTTACTGAGAGCTCCAACTAGCAAGGTTAAGAAAGACATTCAGCACGTAAACAATCTTATAACTTGCTACGTCCTCCATAGTATTTTTTAAGGCTCTCTGAGGTCACATGCTTTTGCTCCCCTGGATGTGCCTATACTGGGCTGAAGGAGCGGGGTTGGGCTGGGGCTGAAAAAGGGATAGGTTTTTTGTTTGTTTGTTTTTTTGAGGGAGATGGTTTTCTGATCCCAAATGAGGTCACTCTGGAAACTGAAGAAGAGCCTGTTAGAAAGGGAGAATGGATACAAAGTAGGGAAAAAAAGAAAAGAGAAAAATCAGAACCAGATGATGATGATGATGATGATATCAGCAAAAAAGCCAAACCTAAGGAAAGAAATAAACCAAAATGTTGTAACTTTAAGATCCCCAGCCAAAGAAATAAGATTAGGTGATGTTAACCCTGTGAAAGTAGCTGACTGGATATAAAAAGCACAGGCGATATAATAAGAGCCAGGAGGAGGTTGCGAGATGGGGATCTTTCAGTTGAATATGAGAACAAAGAGCAAGCAGATAAACTGCTAAACATTAAAATGTTAGGGAAAGTTAAAATAAGTTGCCAGCTACTAAAATATTTGAAATGAAGGGAGTAATATATGAAGTGCCATTAGAACTGACCAATAATGAGATTACCAAAAGCACAGTAGAAGGTAAAGTAGTTGTAATCAGGTTCTGAATGAATGCTTCCCTGACAGCTAGCTGGGAGGGGGAGAGACTCTGGGTGTGATTATGTAAATACAGTTTGCTCCTGCTTTGCTTAGATATTCAGCAGATGGAGCGGTGTTTTTCTCACTGTAATCAACTTGGCTGGTGTTGGGTCACAAATCACATTAGTACTGAATGTAGGGGTAGTGAAATGCTGTTATAAATGTTGTGATTATTGTGGGAATGCAGGGAAGCAGGACTGTGCTTGAACTGGTTCTGTATTGTATCGATGGAAAGGAACTCCTAGATATTGAACCCGGCCCTGGTTGCTGCTGGGTCCACCTGGCAGAAGGGTTACATAGTAGTAAATAAATGATTAATTAGTAAATGAGCAGAAAGCAAGCCATCAGCAGCAGTGCTGATTACATTTAAGAGAGGGACTCTACTTGAGGCCAGGTCTACACTATGGACTTATATCAGTATAACTATGTTGCTCAAGGGTGTAAAAAATCTACACCCTTAGCGATGTAGTTATACCAACCTAACCTTCCGTGTAGGTAGAACTACATTGCAGGAGGGCTTCTCCCATCGATATAGCTACTGCCTCTCAGGGAGGTGGATTAACTATGCCAATGGGAGACGCTCCCACTGGTGCAGCTGCGCCAATGCAGCATATTAAGTGTAGACCTGCCCAGATGAGAAAGTAGCACTAGGGTTTCAGATATTCAGAACCAAGCCATATATCCTCCCTCCCCTAAAGTGTTCTAAGTGCCAATGACATGGGCATGTAGCAACTGTTTGCAAAGGGGAAACAAGATGCAGTGAATATAGGGGAGAGCATTCCTATGAAAATTGTATAGAACTGACATAGGTCATATGCAGTAACTGCAGTGGTAATCACAATCTAGCATATAGAGGGAGTATTGCTGCAAGACAAACTAAAGAGATACAAAAAGACAAAAACAACATATCTTATGTGGAAGCTATAAGGAGACTCTCAAAGCATCAGGTGGAGAAGGAAGACACAAACAGCACAGTAAAAGGGGAACTGCAGACACAGACTCATTTTATAAAGAATATGATAAACACTGTGTAAGGAATGGGCTATAATACAATAGAAAGGTTTTGTGTATTTATGATAGATGTGATAAACTGTACATCAAAAATAAGAAAAATAAGAAAAAAATGAAAATTATAGCAAGGGCAGCAGAAAAATACTTGTATGTTAGCAATTTATCAATGGACTGTATTCAAGCAATTTTGAATGAGGCTAATGGTGAAATATGACTAATATGTGGAACACAATCTTTTGTTGGAATGTGCACAGCTGGATAGCATATCGTCAAGAACTAAAAGAAAATATCCTGGAAATGAAAACTAAACCAGATATCATATGTATTCAGGAAACATGGTTGGTTAAAAAGCTTGCTTTTAAAATTCCAGGATATATTGCCTTCAGGCAAGACCGAAAACTAGGAAGATGGTTTTATACTGCCGTAAGGGAAGGATTAAACTACGTAGCAGCAGAGAACAAAGAAGTAAGCGTATAATATAATGCTGTTGAGATCCCAATGCAGAAGAGAAATATATATCTTTAAGGATTTATAATATCTATAACCCGTGTGGGAAATTAGGAAGCTTGGAGTGATGAGAAATAGCGAAGAATTATAAAAGACCATATATTATATGCAGTGACCTAAACAGTCATCATAAATTGGGGGGGAAGTAAGACAACAAATGGTACATGCTTAGAAAACTTAATTGATGAAAACAATCTAGTAGTTTTAGACAATGGCACTCCCACTAGTGTAGTACAACAGATGGTAGTTTTTCCTGGTTAGATCTGGGAATTATTACAGCAGATATTGCAAGTAAATGCCCCTGGGAAATATATAAGAAGGAGGAATGGGGAGTGATCATTTCCCTACACTTATTATTTTTCAAGGACAAAGTAAGATTGAAGGTTATGGAAAAGTACCTACCTGGGATTTTAAGAAAGCTAATTAGGAGCTTGTCACGCTGTCTGGAGTGGCTCACAACCATGAGTGTCAACTTCAGGGCAGACTATCAAAAACCCCTGACTGGTTGTGAGTTCTATACTTAGATTTCTCCAACCAAGTATCAAGTGTGAACTCCTCAAGCACTATAGCAGCCTAACCATGGACTCACAGACAGTCCCCTTGGGTACTCCAGTCTATCTTACCACCCAGGCAAACTTGCCTTTGTGGTAGATGGTCCCTTACATCAAATATCACAATAATATTCAGGATATTCCCAGTCCCAAGGGACCAGTCACTTACCCCAGGTAACAGGAAATCAGAAATATACAGGCAAATTAGAAGAATAAAGGGAATTCTGACTAAGAGTAGTCTCATCCCAAGTCTTATTGGAACTGACAATAGAGTTAGAAATTCTGATAATAAGACAGCAGAAATTTAGCAGAAAATTTCTGAGGGGTGAATAATGATGAACATCACATTGAAGTTTTCCACCAGATTAAAAGACAATTCACTGAAGAAAGTCATGATCTATTATGTAGTTGGGGGTAAACACAAAGTTACTACACCGAATGAGTGATTTTGTCTGAGGTAATTTTAGAAAGCTATTGATATCAGCAAGAATACATCGCCAGGTAAAGATAATATATGTAACAATGTTTAAATATCTCTCTGGAAGCATTTGGAGGGTTCTCTTGGAATTATAACACTATATGGGGAAAAAAGGAGTGATACTGGTAGGGTGGAAACATGCATTAGTAATTCCAATATGAAAACCAGGAAACTATAGAGCAATTGCTCTTACGTCTGGTCTGGTCAAAAGTATGGAGAGAATGGTGAATGACAGATTGGTTGCCTACCTGGAAAACAATGGTAGTATAGATAAGGTGTAGAGTGGTTTTAAGAGAGGAAGATGCACCTCTTATCACATTGTTAAGTTAGAAACTGAAATACATTTTTTGTATGAGGCACAAAGGTTCAAGTTAGCCATCTTTCTACCTATGAAAAGGTGTATGACACGCTATGGAGGAAAGGCTTGTTGTTTAAAGTAGGTGCACTAGGGATAAGGGGAAGAATGTATGGATGGATTAGAGAATTTTTGAGTAAAAGGACCAAGCAGATGAGAGTTGCAAAAATTATGTTACATATATATAATGTTAAAAATGGTCCACCACAGGGAAGTATCATCATCCTGACCTTATTTAATATTATGATAAATGATCTCCCAAAACGAAAAAGTGCCAGGGCAGGTGTCACTCTATTCGTAGATGATTTTGCTCTGTGGATTAGGAGCAGGAAAGCTGAGGTTGCAGAAAAAGAGAATCAGCAAAGCATTACAAGAGACCTCTGACTGGGGAGATGCATGGGGTTTCAAGTTCTTTGTTGATAAATCGATTGATCTTCCTGTGTAACTTTCTTTTTTGTAAAGAAATATAAACTGTATCTATATGGAGAACAAACAGATATAGTTACAAGGTTTAAATTCTTAGGGGTAATATTTGACACTAAATTACTTTGGAAAGATCATATAAACTATGTTAAAGATAAATGTACAGGAGGATTAACCTGCTTAAGTCTTGCTGAGATTAACTGGGAGGCAGATAAGAAAACACTGCTAATGGTATACAGAGCCTTAATCAGACCAGTATCAAAATTAGAACTTAAAACATTAGATTTAATACAAGCCCAGGCATTATGAATTGCATGCAATGCATTTATTACAACAGCTATATGTGGCTACACATACCTGGACAATTGGAGTGCCCCCGCGCCCCAACCTGCTCCGCCTGCCTGGCACTCCTGCCAGAGAGCGGGGTTGGGGCATAGGGGTGCCCATTTTTCTGGAGTGCCGGGCGGAGGATGGGGACGGGACTGCAGGCGAAAGGGGTGGGGAGAGGTTCCCACTGGCTCTGGCCCAGGGCCCGACAAACCCCTAATCTACCTCTGGATACTGGGCCTAACTTTCTGGGCCAAAGTTAATGGGAACTGCAATGGTTAAAGTACCAAACAAAAATATGAGGATGGTTGGGAATTCAATAGGCAAACCATAGCACACAATGTTAGAACTCTACACACTGCTAAAGGTGGATGCAGGAGTTGAAAGACAAGGAAAAGCTGAATGAAGTCAAAACTTTTGGTCATGGGAAAATTACTTATGGATAGAAAGTCACATGTCCAAACATGGATGTAGATTTATTTTATAAACTTAAGGACAAAAAAAAAAAAAAAAAAAAAAAAAAAAAAAAAAAAAAAAAAAAAAAAGACAGTACGTTTAAAAAAAAGAAGTGTACTAGTATATAGATGAAAGGTGGAGTCTGTTTTGTCAAATATATAAAAATGGATCCAAACAAGAAAAAACAGGAAGAGTGGGGACCATATATTGTATGCCAAAATTGAGAATTAATACATCTAAAGAATATCCAATTAAATGACTGTCATGGCAGCCAAATTAGCAGCAATAATGCTAGAATTAAATTGGATGTATGTCCAGCAGTGGTGGTGTTGTTTTTGGATTCAATGTCAGGTCTTATGGCAATAAAAAAGTGTGTCTTCGTATGTAGAAGGAATTCAAAAGCCTAGTATAGAAAAATGTAACAGAGGAATGGCAAAAAACACTGGATTAATGAAAAAAAGTGGCAGAAGATTTTTTGAATTGTGCCCTAGAATTGAGGATAATGACATACATCAGGGCCTGCATAGGACTAATGAAGTGCTTTTGTTTAGAGTACTTGCTAACCATTGTGGTTTAAACAAAAATCTTTTTTGAATAAACAGACACAAAGATGGACTATGTGCACTCTTCCAGGTGGAAGAAACAATTGGTCACCTTGTATGGGTATAGAAGGGCTTTGACAAAGAAGGGAAAAAGCTTTTTGAAGAATTCAAACATCCTAAGTTAACAAAACTACATTATGTTATTTAGTAAAAACATTGGGGAAATGGGGTATTATTAAAAATGTGTTGTTACATTACCCGAAAGACACAGGGCAGAGAGAGAATATAAATCTCTAAATATTGAAGAATTATAGTTGGTGGTCGCTAGGCTTCAAGTCTGCTTCACCATTAAAAAAAAAAAGCATGCAGTAGGCTAGGGTGAGGCCACACCCACCACAAACTCCATTGGAACCTGCCTAATGGGCAGGAGAAAATCAGCTAAATGTCTTGCCTATTATGTATTACATTGCTTGTGCTTTTTTAATATACTAAAAAGAGTATGAATGTTAAAAATAAACTTTGTAAACTGCCCACCATATAAGATGCAGTTGTATGCATTATCATCAAATGATATGAAAATATGTTCATGGCAATGCTAAGCAATATTAGAAGAATGTCATTCAAGGCATATCATAAACTTTAAAAGGAATCTATCAAATATCACAGATAAATCCAGTTACAAAGTAGACTGGAATGGAGGATTCTCAGAGGATAATTCAACAAACTAAAAAAAGTTTCAATCTTGCTTCAAGGACTTAGTTATTTAATTGCCTTTTTCCCCCCTTAGATAAAATATCTGTTGTCACAGTGACAGCTGGTTTGGGTCTCAGCTCCACCTACGTTTGTTGATACAGAAACCAGGATACGGAAGTATAGTTCCTGGATAGTAGGGTTGTTAGCTATATCATAGTGAGTCACTCTCCCAAACCGTCATACAATCACCATCTGATTGTAGTAGGTGACTTAGGACCATGTCATGTACTCTAATTCAACAAGCACTACCACTGAGTACCAGAATTAGGGTCTGATCCACAAAGTTCAGCTCCAGCTCCAAACTTATACAGAGTTAAGGGATGAACAGATCCAGGGTCATATCCATCTTTAACAGCAATACTGTACTACACCATACACTGCATATGCTTACAAGTTTAGAACTGATCTGTGATGAGGGCAAACTGCAAAATGGACTTGGAACTAGGGTTGGAGCAGGGATTTATTTGTACATGTAAATCACAATAAAAATAAAATGGAACAGAAAAAATACATATAGCAGGCCTCACATTCTATAATTAAACACCAAGAGTAGGACTCATCAGAAAATGAAAACTTGATGTAAGGCATTACACAACAAAGGCAAAAGGAGCACATATAGGAAAAATAGCTGTAGCAAAAATCCCCAACTGCTGGAGATGGGACACTAGATGGCAGGGCCGCCCAGAGGGGGGGGCAAGTGGGGCAATTTGCCCCAGGCCCTGCAGGGGCCCCCACGAGAGTTTTTCGGGGCCCCTGGAGCGGGGTCCTTCACTCGCTCTGGGGGCCCCGGAAAACTCTCGCGGGGCCCGGGCCCCCGGAGCTTCTTCCTCTTCGAGTCTTCGGCGGCAGTTCGGCGGCGGGGGGTCCTTCCGCTCTGGGACCCGCCGCCGAAGTTCCCTGAAGACCCACGGCGGGGGGTCCTTCCGAAGTGGATTCAGGGGGCCCCCTGCTGCCAAAGACCCTAGGCCCCCTGAATCCTTTGGGCGGCCCTGCTAGATGGGGTGGGCTCTGAGTTACTATGGAGAATTCTTTCCCAGATATCTGCCTGGTGGGTTTTGCCCACACACTCAGGGTCTAACTGATCGCCATATTTGGGGTGGGGAAGGAATTTTTCCCCAGGTCGGATTGGCAGAGACCCTGGGGTTTTTTCGCCTTCCTCTACAGCATGGGTCACAGGTCACTCGCAGGTTTAAGCCAGTGTAAATGGTGAATTCTCTGTTACCTAAAGTCTTTAAACCATGATTTGAGAACTTCAGTAACTCAGCCAGAGATTAGGGGTCTATTACAGCAGTGGGTGTTTGAGGTTCTGTGGCCTGCAATGTGCAGGAGATGATCACAATGGTCCCTTCTGACCTTAAAATTTATGAGTCTATAAATATTTATTGAAAACTGAGTAACAGACGTGTAAGACTGTTATATGTTTTATTGAATCAATCAACAAATTCAATTTTTTCAAAAGGAACCTGTTTACTAGGGGGTTCTCAATCTGGGGGTTGTGACCCCAAACAGGGTGTTCAGTCCTGGTATGGAAAAAGATGAGACCTACTGTTACATACCATAAAGTTCATACAATAATGCAGATGGTACCACATGATTTTATAGATGTTAATGAACACAAAGGAAAAATTACCTGTGGTTTAATGTAAGTAATCTGTCTATAGAATAACTAATGGCTCTAGTTCAGGGGTCGGCAACCTACGGCATGCATGCCAAACACGGCACGCGAGCCCATTCTGAGTGGCACGCAGCTCCCTGCCGCGGTCCCCGGCCCCAGCCCCAGCCCCACTCAGCCCCCCCGCCCACAGCTCTCTCCTGCGGGGGCAGGAGGCAGAAAAGACGGTTACTCACCGTTGTAACTGTTGTTCTTCGAGATGTGTTGCTCATATCCATTCCAGTTAGGTGTGCGCGCGCCGCGTGCACGATCGTCGGAAGATTTTTACCCTAGCAACCCCCGGTGGGTCGGCTGTGGAGCCCCCTGGAGTGGAGCCTTCATGGCGCTGGATATATACCCAGGGCCGGCTCCAGGCACCAGGCACCCAAGCTGGTGCTTGGGGCGGCACCTGGAGGGGGGCGGCGCGGCGCTCCGGCCAGCGGGGAGCGCGGGGCCACAGCCGGGCTCGCCGCCGTCCCCCCGGCGCTCTGGCCGCCC
>NW_020664409.1:1165889-1215909 GCF_002925995.2 Terrapene triunguis
CCACAGGCCCTGGGTATGGTGCTCCCCGAGGTGAGCGCCCCATCCTAGAGATGAAGCGTCCGTGACTAGGTGGAGGGAGGGTTGTGGGGCGTGAAAGGGCACTCCTGCACAGACCGCCGTGTGATCCGTCCACCAGGTGAGGGAGGCCAAGACCGAGGACGGAACCGTGACCACCATGTTCAGGTCGTCCCGGTGAGGACGGTATACCGATGACACCCAAGCCTGCAGTGGGCGAAGCCGTAGCCTGGCGTGCCTGGTTACGTAGGTGCACGAGGCCATGTGGCCCAGGAGGGCAAGGCATGTCCTTATGGTGGTAATCGGAAAAGCCCTGAGTCCTTGAATGACGCTTGAGATGGTATGAAACCGGCTGTCTGGCAGGATGGCTCGGGCACGTCTGGAGTCCAGGATTGCTCCAATGAACTCTATTCTCTGAGTTGGTACTAGAGTGGACTTCTCTCTGTTGAGTAGAATGCCCAGCTCGTGGAAAGTGTGTGTCACTAAGTGGACATGAGCCTGAACTTGGTCCCTGGTGCGGCCGCGTACCAGCCAGTCGTCCAAGTACGGGAACACCTGTATCCCTTGTCGACGAAGGTAGGCCGCGACGACTGCCAGACACTTTGTGAACACTCTGGGAGCCGAGGACAAGCCGAAGGGAAGAACTGCAAATTGGTAGTGCACCCTGTTTACTACAAATCGCAGGAAGCGCCTGTGAGGCGGATAGATTGCTATGTGAAAGTATGCGTCCTTCATGTCGAGGGCGGCGAACCAGTCTCCAGGATCCAGTGAAGGGATAATGGTCCCCAATGATACCATGCGGAACTTCAACTTTACTATGAATTTGTTGAGTCCGCGCAAGTCTAAGATGGGCCGTAGACCCCCTTTTGACTTGGGGATCAGGAAGTAGCGGGAATAAAACCCCCTGCCCCTTAGCTCCGATGGAACCTCCTCTATGGCTCCCATAGCAAGGAGCCCAAAAACCTCCTGTGTAAGGAGTTGCTCGTGAGAAGGGTCCCTGAAGAGGGATGGGGAGGGGGAGTGGGAGGGGGGGGGCGAGGAAAACTGGAGGGCGTATCCCCTCTCCACCGTGCGAAGGACCCAGCGGTCCGATGTTATAAGGGACCAAGCACGGTGGAAACGGGAGAGGCGATCCCGGAAGGGGGGAGTTGAATCCTGGGTACTGGTTGAGGTGCCGTCCTCGACCGCACCTTCAAAAGTTTTGCCTAGGCCCCGAAGGTGGCCTAGGCTGGCCCTGGTTCTGACTGGGTTGAGGGCCGGTCGACCTTCGCCTGCAGCCTCGACCCCGCCGTCTGGCGAAATCCTGTCTCAGACGAGGCGGGGGAGGGTAGAACCTCTGAGGCTGGGGCCTGAAGGGTCTGCGCTGAGGCCCTGGGACATGCATCCCCAGGGAGCGCATCATTGTTCGGGAGTCCTTTAGGTTCTGGAGCCTCGAGTCTGTCTTCTCCGAAAAGAGGCCCTGGCCCTCAAATGGTAGATCCTGCAGGGTCTGCTGCAGCTCTGGTGGCAAGCCTGACACCTGGAGCCAGGAGATTCGCCGCATAGCTATCCCCGAAGCCAGGGTCCTAGCGGCCGAGTCAGCTATGTCGAGGGAGGCTTGCAGGGAGGTACGTGCCACCCGCTTACCCTCCTCTACCAAGGCCCCGAACTCTTCCCTCGATTCCTGGGGAACCAGCTCCTTAAATTTCCCCATCGAGGACCAAGAGTTAAAACTGTAGCGGCTCAGGAGCGCCTGCTGATTAGCCGCTCGAAGTTGGAGCCCTCCCGCGGAATAGACCTTGCGTCCGAACAAATCGAAGCGCTTAGCGTCCTTCAATTTGGGCGCAGCAGCCTGCTGGCCATGGCGCTACCGTGCATTGACTGATGAGACCACCAGTGAGCACGGCTGGGGATGGGTATACAAGTACTCGTGGTCTTTTGAGGGTACAAAGTACTTCCTCTCCACCCCTCTGGCCGTGGGTGGAATAGAGGCCGGGGTTTGCCAGATGGTGGTGGCGTTCGCCTGTATGGTGCGGATAAGCGGTAACGCCACCCTAGATGGGGCATCCGCTGAGAGGATGTTTACGACTGGATCATGAACCTCCACAATCTCCTCCACCTGGAGGTCCATATTGCGCGCCACCCGGCGCAACAGGTCCTGGTGAGCCCGAAGGTCTATAGGAGGCGGACCCATGGCGGATGTACCCGCTACGGCCTCATCGGGGGAGGAGGAGGAGGATGCCCCCGGTGGCAAGGGGTCCAATGGCGGATCCTGTTCCAGGTGTTCCTGGAGCTGGGCATCACCTGCCCCTGGGTCCAAGGCCTCCGCCGATGTGGGCACTGGAGCCTCCATGCCACCTGGAGGAGGGCGGGAGATGGTGGACTCCGGGACCCTGGGCTCGGAGCGTGCCGAGCGGGAGGCAGATGGTGGGCCCCCTTGTGCCTGGTGATAGGCCCAAGGAGTCCAAAAGGACCAATGCGCAGGTCCCTGTGTAGGGTCCTCGGCCGTCTCCTCCAAATGGCCGACATCTGCTGCCTCCGATGAGCGGGATGCAGACCTCGACGGCCACGGCGGTGCCAAGCGCGATGCCGCCGGCATCGGATGGTACGGTGCCGATCGGTGCCGGTCGTAGGGCCATCTGTCCCTGCGTGGTGCCGGTGAGCGGTGCCGGGATCGGGATCGGTGCCAGTAGTCTCGCCGGTGCCGAGATCCAGATCTGGAGCGGGATGACGACCGCGACGAGACCCGGTACCGGGAGCGGCCCCTCGAGCCCGAGCGGCGCTCGTACCGGTGCCGGGAGCTCCGCCTCGAGCCCGATCGGTGCCGGTCGTCGCGACGGTGCCGAGATGTCGAATGGCGTCGCGAAGATGATCTCGGCCGCGAGTACGACCGGTGCCGAGGTGATATTCGGCGCCGGGACTCCGAGCGGCGTCGGGACCTGCTCCGAGACCTGGAGCGGTGCCAAGAGTCCAGAGCTGGAGACGGTGGGCGCACCATAGCAGGCTTGCCCCTGGACTGCACCACGCGTGGAGCTACCGGTGCCGGAAGTTGCGACGGCGCCGGCTCCGTGAAGGCGATAAGGTCCCTCGCCGTCGCAAACGTCTCCGGGGTGGAAGGGAGACAAGGTTCCACCACCAGCCTAGGTGGTGAAACAGTCCGTACCGGACTCAACGGCCTCGGTGCCGGAGTCGACAGTGTGGCTGCCTGCTTCTGGCAGTCCAACGGCGGACGTGGCTCTACCCCCGGCACCGGGGGAGCCGGCGTCTTCAGCGCGGCCACGTCCTGAGCCTTGCGGGCCTTCTTATGGCCCGGAGAGAGGGATCGGCGCCGAGTCCCCTGAGGCGGGCGCGGTGCGGACGTCGGCCGGTGCCGAGATGACTTGTCCGCCGCACCGGTTGGAGCCGCCGGTGCGCTGCGCACCGAGGCGCTCGGTGCCGGGGCTGGGCGCGCCGAGGGAGGATCCGGGCTAAGTGCCGCCTCCATGAGGAGCTGCCGAAGCCTAAAGTCCCGCTCCTTTCCTGTCCGAGGCTTGAAGGCCTTGCAGATTGGGCACTTATCTGCTGGATGGGCTTCCCCGAGGCACTTCAAGCAGGAGGTGTGCGGGTTGCTTGTGGGCATAGGCTTCCCGCAGGACGCGCACGGCTTAAAGCCAGGAGCCTTGGGCATGAGCCCGGCTATGCGCCGGGGGAAAAAAGGGGGGAGAACGACCCCCTTAATCCCCGCTAACAATTTACAACTATACAAAAACTAAACGAATAACTATCTAAGAACTTTAACAACTATAAACAACTATCTACACTGATGAAAACGAGTAAAGCTAGGGAGTGTGGAGATCAGCTATGCCGTGCTCCACAGTTCCAACGACCATCAGGGGCGGTAAGAAGGAACTGAGGGGGCGCTGGGTCGGCTGGGGTATATATCCAGCACCATGAAGGCGCCACTCCAGGGGGCTCCACAGCCGACCCACCGGGGGTTGCTAGGGTAAAAATCTTCCGACGATCGTGCACGCAGCGCGCGCACACCTAACTGGAATGGATATGAGCAAGCACTCGAAGAAGAAGCTTGGTTCTGCGGCAGCCAAGCTTCCCCCCTCCCCCAGCGTGGTGCTTTCCTGCCCCTTCTCCCCTCCGCCAATCAGCTGATGGCCCTAGCGAGGGGGAGGGGGAAGAGTGGCAGCGTGCACACAGCTCCGTAGAGGAGGCAGAGAGAGGCAGGGACGGAGCCTGGGGGAAGGGGGCGGAACAGAGCATATCCCTTCCAGCCCCCTGCCCTGAGCCACTCAGGGCAGGGGGCTGGGAGCACCCCCACGAGCCGAGCACCCCAGCCTACTGCCCTGCACCTCCCCCACCCCCCAGCCCTCTGCCCTGAACCCCCCCACCCCAAACACACACCCAGCCTTCTGCCCTGCACCCCCACAGCCCCATCCCTCTGCCCTGAACCCCCCCACACACTCAGCCTTCTGCCCTGCACCCCCATACCCCCAGCCCTCTGCCCTGACCCTTGAACCCCCCCACGCCCCAGCCCTCTACCCTGCACCCCCCACACCCCTAGCCCTCTACCCTGAACCCCCCACACCCCAACACCCCCCCCCCCTCCCCCCCCCCCCCCCCCCCCCCAGCCCTCTGACCTTACCCTTGAACCCCCAACCCCCAGCCCTCTGCCCTCATGGTTTGTGGTTCAGCACTGGAAGGGTACTATTTTGGAGGCAAAGCTGTTGGGTCCTCAAGTTGTTAATCTTTATGATACTACACATATATCTGTGTCTTGACAAGGTGCTGAATCATTCCTCTTGACTTCTCAGAGTTGAGCATAAGAACAATGCTCTCTGTATTCCTATGTTTCAAAAGGGAAGTGGTCTTTTGGTCGGAGCAGAGGAGTGGAAACCAGGAAGTCTGGTGTCCTAATCCCAGTTCTGACATTGGCCTTCAGAAAGTCACTTATGGCTCAGTTGTGCCTGGACCCTGGGCAGATGCACAAGCAGGGAGAAGGCACAGAGAGCCCAACCTCCCCTCCTTGTAGAAACAGTGGCAGTCCTTGTGTCCTCCTGAGTACAAAGACCACACAAAATCTAGTGGTGTTTAAGGCAGCCAAAGGAGGCTAGGACATGGCTATTCATTCCCTTCATGCAGGCTAGTAGAGATGGCTTTGCACAAGGATGGGGGGCATATATGTGCTCTCCTGTGGTACCTGCATGAGGCACAATGCCTATTGGAGCTTCCACTGAGTCAATGCACCTTCTACTGCAAGCTGTGGCTTAACACCCCACCTGAATCCTTACTTTTTGCCTTCATTTCCCCATGTGTAAACTGAGATGACAATACTTTATCCACCTCACAACGAGGATGAAATAGTTGATATTTGTAAAGCATTTCAAGGATGAAAAACACTAGCAGAAGTTTAGATAATATTTTGTTTTCTCCCTTATTTTTGTTTATTTATGGACTACTGAGTGTTTTGCTGTTTTAAAAGTTAAGAAAAAGTTGCTGTTAACCTGAAAAATCCATTGCCACCCATTACATTCAGAGAGATGTATTGAGCCTGCAGTAGTTAGACATGCTGTCAACTCAAAAAAAAAAAAAAATCACACTTGTATCTGAATTTTTTTTGACTAATAACACCTACGTTTACAAAGTTCCTTCGCTAGTTTTCACTAAACTAAACAAATGTGTGTCATTTTCAAATTTTGCCTCCTTACTGTTCAGCTTTTCCAGATCGTTAATAAATATATTGAATGTTATTTAATATTTTACAGTTTTATATTTATTATTTGCCTAGCAGCCCCAGTCATGAACCAGGTACAACAGGTACAAACACAGAATAAAAAGACTGTTACTGCCTGTACGGATTTAAATTGACTGTTTATTCCTACTCTCTCTCTTAGCTAGTTTCTAATCCATAACAGCATTTTTCTTCTCACAGCATTGCTGCTAAATCTCCTTCGTCCTTGTGAGTGAGTTTGTTAAAAGACTTTTTGAAAATCCAAATATATTATAACAGACTATTGGTTTTCATCCACTATTTTTTGACACATTCAAAAAATTCTTTATCCATTTTATCATCTTAATCCATTATTTTGCTGAAACCCTCCAAGGGTGAAGAAGAAATGTCTTAAGGCAAGCTGATTATCAACTGGATGTTGGTCAGAAAACAGATGAGTGTCCAAGGGGGTCCCAACCCTTGCAGAAGGATTGGAAAGACTTTGGTCTACTAGGGATAGGGACCAAGTCTTGTATGCCATTGTGATGGGGTGTTCACCCCACACAAGCCCTGGAGGGGTTAAAGTAGTGTAGATAGGGCCAATTAACCTGGTGGAGGGCCCGGCTTGACTAATGGCAGATAAAGCCCAGCTGGGGGAGAAGCTGGCTAAGGTATAAAGCCTGGAAGTTTGCAGCAGAAAGGGGGCTGCAGTGTGGAAGCTGGCAATCACACTCTGGCCCTGAGGGAAGGGTTTAGCTAGAAGCATGAAGAAGAAAGCCTGTAGGAAGTGGAGTATTAAGCAGCCCAGGGAAAGAGCAGCGAGGTTAGAGATTCGTGCAGACCTTGGCTGCTGATTCTAGGGTTCATGGGCTGGAATCTGGAGTAGTGGGCAGGCCTGGGTTCCCCTACCAGCCACTGGGAAGTGGCACAGGATTGTAGGAAACACCATCTGGATATCTGATCCAGAGGGATTTTGATACCCTGGAAGGGGGAACTATATAGTGAACTAGCAAGAAGGTTGAGTCACAAAGAGAGAGAGAGCACCCCAAATTGCAAAGGGAGAGGCCATGGGGTGAGTGAACTACAGAAGGGGGAGCCAGACCAGATGAGAGGGCTGCTTCCCCAGAGGCAGCCATGAGGGGGGGCCCCAGGGTGAGTAGAGAATTGTGATTAGGCATCAATATCAACAATTAAATAATAATCCAAGTGCAATCCTTAGAGGAGGTGACAGACAGGAGAAAGTGTGCTGCAAGGTATTATGACAGGATTTCTTTATTCTCATAATGCAGAATCCTATAGATGCCATATGGCTGCCACACTTTCAAAACAAAACCATTCCATTTTTATATATATATATATATATTTTTTTTTTAAATTAACCTAAACCAAAACAAAGATGCATTTTTATTCTGAGTTTCTGGGAACAATATACCACAAGACCAAACCATCTTTTAAAAAAAAAGTGAGAGCCACTTGACCTAAATTTGGTTTATTGAGTGAAAATAATCTACTGTATTAGCCTATTAAATCCTGACTTGAATGAACCCGTGAACATGGCACCTGTTTACTGAGCTCGGTATAAGTCAGGTAAAATTTTTAGCATGAAATTGGCTCTTTACTGTATCCTCCGGTTTATCTGTGGCTGGCAAATAGCAACCCTGTGCTTCCAGAGCTTCAGAGGCTTTCAGTGCACTGGTGATAAGTTATTCCCCAAGTCCTTTCTGCCAATTGTTCTTGGCAAATGGAGCGAGGAAGACTATTGTTGTTGCTGGCTGTTATCTCTGCCTCCGACTCTACTTGGCAGAAGTGAAAATCCATCTCACTAGTGTGGAAACAAGCTGTTTGACTCTGGATGAGTCAACTCATTAATAAACAAAGTCACAAAGGAAATGGGAACCCGTCTTAACAAAATATATGTATAAAAAGTTTATTGGATGCTGTGATGTTTGTCCTCCCCAGCAGGACACTGTTTTATCTCACTCCACAGCTTTCCTATCAAAGAAGTGGGGAAGTTAATAAGTTTATCAAATTTTAATCAGCTTAAATATTTATGTATTACTTACATAGCATGGAAAGTATTTGTGTGTGTTGTTGCTGGTGGTTTATTTTTAATTAATTGACATCTTTTACCATGTTTTTGTACCTGCCTTTGTTGTATAGAAGGTCTCATTGTTAACTGAAAGACCTACTGTATTGGATTGCTTACCCTATCACTATCAAAGAGTCCAACTCAGCTGCTGTGCTGAAAGCTCAGGAGTGAAATGTCAAATATTGTGAAATTTTCCTCTGTCCTGAAGTGGAAGTATGTATTCAGATCCTGGATTTGGAAACTCAGTACTTGTTATAAAAGGATTTCTTGGTTTTATCCATCACAGCAGGAGCCTGATCCAAAGCCCACCCCCACCGCCAAAGTCAGTAGGAAGATTCCATTTGGATCAGGACGTAGGCTCAGAAGTACAACTATATTACCAACAATTGTAACAAAGCCTAGCAGTGCACTCCACAGGTTGTCTGACTCTCCCAAAGCTGATGCTGGCTAGCTTTCTCACAGCGGCTTTGATGAGAAGACTCACAATTCCCTTGTTTGTGACCAAGTGCTCAAGGCATTATCACATTCCAGCTTCCTTCACAAAGAGGAACCCCAACAGCAAATACCGTCACATAAATGACAGGGCAGTGTCAATTGTTACCTTAAAATAAAAGCAATACTTATTTTGCATGTTAGACAAAGAGAAAAGTCAAACCAGACAAACAGTAAGCAAACACTGTTCTGCAAAATGGAGCTAGCTAGGCACAAAGCTAACTTACAAGGAATACTTGTTAAGCATGATGAACACCCTACATAAAGGAAACTACTTTGGTATAGCCAGCTGCCACCAGCTTGTCCTTCAGTGTTCCAACAAGATGTCTGTCTTAAGACCCAGGAAATCTGTCTGATAGCATGAGTATTTTTGCTATATAGGAAAAATAGCCTCCTTTTTTTATCTCAGAAGGAACCCTCCTTCTCTCCACAGCCACCATGTCCAAGTAGTACACCTTTTACACTATCTTCCAAAAGCATTATGGTATCTGCTTCACCTCAGCTTCCAAACAGGTCTGACCAATAAGCAATATTATGATGGACTACCCTCCTTCCTATCTTACATTCACAACCATTAGTATTGATGAAATTTCAACAACATTTGAGATAAGCCAAATGATGTCCAATATACATCTTCTCTCATGCAGTATTTTGTGCAGTCCCACCATGTAGCACATAGCTGGGAAAATGGCAAGCATGAATTAAAGGAGAGGGTGGGAGACTGTCCTTAAAATTGGATTGAAATGTTTTTCATAAAACTTACCAAACATACCACTGGAGCTATACAATTTATCAGAAATAGAACACAAACCTGTTACATAAACTGTATGATGAGACATATTAAGAATGTTAATTATAATTCACAAGTTATCACAAATATGCATGGAGCACATTAATTGTGTATGATTGTGCATTGTGAAATGAATGCCATACCAAAAAAATCCATCTACATGGAAAGAAAATTATTATTGCAAAGCAAAGTACTCTAAAGTTAGGAAATGCCAGCATTAAGGTAGCACAGACAATTTTAATTTGGTCTCCATGTGCATAAGCATTAAGATCAGGTCTTTAATTATAGAACATGATTATATTTCCTACAGGACCCTTAGGAACGAAGGTCAGTCTCCTGCAGAGAATTTCTCCCTAGTAAGGACTTTGATCATGTTGAATAAATAATATTTTGTGGTAACAAAAAAAAGTCAATTATATGTTATGTAAAAAAGTATTCCTTTCATCAGTTTTAAATGGGTTGTCTTCATTTTACCGGGTGTCCCCTTATTCATGAATCACAAAAAAAGAAAACTCAAAACAAAATTTATCTTCTCTACAGAATTTACTGTTTTTCAATATTATCACATCCCCTCTTATCTGCTCTCTAAACTAAATTGTCTTAATCTTTTAAAATTTTTCCTCATATGCATCTCTTTTCATGGCTCTATGCATTTTCACTCCCCATCTTTTCTATTTCTGCCCTTTTTTTTTTTTGAGCTTGGATAACTGAAGCTGCACAGGGTATTCAAGGAAAGGCACACCATCTATTTATAAAATGACACTTTATTTTTAGTATTCTCCAATCCTTTCTTAATACAACCTAACTTTGTGTGTGTTTGTTTTTGGGCCAACACTGCACATTCAGTTATTTTCATTGAGCTATCCACAATGACAACTATCTTTTTTTTTTTGGTTGTTCCTGCGTGGCTACAGTTAATTTAGAATCCAGTTTGTACAAATAGTTTAAGTTGGAAAGAACAACTGAATTACAATCTCAGCTCCATTATGTTGTCCAAATTGCCTAGTCTTTGTTAGGACCTTCTTAATTTCCTCATAATCCTCTATATAATTTGTCATCTTGAGGTTTTACTACCCTACTGTTTGCACCTTCCGCCAAATCATTAGTAAATATATTAAACAGTGCCTCTCTTCTTACAAATCTTGGGGGAACTCTATTTAACCTTACTTAAACTCTATGAAAACTAACTCCACATCCTCCTTTTCCATTTACAATCAAAGTAAAAAAGAAAACCATCTAATCTTTTCACACTAAAAACAAACAAACAAAAACAAAAAACCTCAATTGTGCAACCTCTGATTTAGACTTGTTAAATGAGAACATGGTCAGAGAGGAGGTGGGTAAATGAAGAATATTAGAGCTTAGAGGATATCATTGTTCTCTATGAAATGTAGCAGGGAGCAGAAATGAAAGAAGGGAAAGGCAAGGAGTAAATATGTTCCTAAATTTTAAAGGTAGTCATATAGATAGCACCCTACCAAATTCATGGTCCATTTTTGTAAATTTCATGGTCATATCATTTAAAAAATCTTGAATTTCATGATTTCAGATATTTAAATCTTAAATTTAATGGTTTTATAACAAAGCATGAATACGTATTTAAAAACAGCAAAATATAAACATGTAAAACCCTTAAATCAAGTACTGTATTTCTCAAACTAGGAGTCCTGACCCAGAAGGGGATTGCAAAGCTATTGTAGTGGGGTTGCGGTATTGCCACCCTTACTTCTGTGCTGCCTTCAGTGCTGGGTGCCGGAAAGCAGTGGCTGCGGGCCAGGCGCCCAGCTCTGAAGACAGCGCCACCACCACCACCACCACCACCATCAGAGCAGCCATCAGAGCTTGGTTTCCCACCAGCAGCCACCGCTCTCTGGCCGCCCAGCTCTGAAGGCAGTGCTGCCACCAACAGTAGCACAGAAATAAGGGTGGCAATACCATACCATGACACCCTTCCTTGTGCGCTGCTGTTGGCAGCGGCACTGCATTCAGAGCTGGGTACCTGGCCAGCAGCTGCTGCTCCTCTCTGGCCACCTAGCTCTGAAAACAGCGCAGAAGTAAGAGACACAACACTGTGACCCTCCCTACAATAGGCTTTTGGGTCGGGAACTTCCAGTTTGAGAAATGCTGTGTACCTGTGTGTACTTCTACCCTAGGGTAAAAGTATACAAAAGACCAAAGACCAGATTTCATGGTCTGTGACACATTTTTCACAGCCGTGAATTTCGTAGGGACTTACATATAGCACACATGGAAGACCAGTTTTGATGTCCACTTCCTTGATCTTACCACTATCACACAGCAAGATAAAACAGGAGACTAACCGTTCTAAGAATGTAACTGTTCTAGAGGATGGCTCTTTCTGTAAGGGCAAAGGCAGCTGCTATACCCATTGTCAACAGCATATGCAATGCAAAAGACAAATCATAAAAGGAAAAAAATAATTAAGTGTGTGTGTGTGTGGGAAGAGCTAGAACTCTCCTATCCAGCCATGTATAATTAAACTAAATAACAAAAATAGGGTGGTTGCTGGCACTTTTTGTGCTCAGAGATTACTGTTTTGAATCTGCGGTAACATGTAGGATAAGTAAACAGTGAAGCTAGGCAACCAGACAGGGGACATATTCTGCTAAGTGAGCAGTCTGCTCTAGTGCTCAGCCACCAATTGAGACATAAAAATCTCTTTGTTGCTTGGGCTGTTATTTATTTAAACGCTCATCTTTACAGTGTCTATCATCATCAATCATCACCACTACTATGGCTAATCCCACCCTTGCAGATTGAGCACCACCCAGCTCAATCTCTAGCTAGGTCATTAAAGTGGTCTGGGTGTATAGTCAGTTTATGTCCATCACTGGCAATCTTATCAAGCTACAGAAGCTTTGGTGACCAACATTCTTTAGTAAACACACTTTGGAATTTGTTGGTCTTCCGTCTGCCGTAACTAAATCAGTGCTGATGGAGGTGGTTGCTAGGTTCAGCTTCAAACATACTAATTTCTGATCTTGACCCTCCACTTAATAAGGAACAGCTGATGAAGATGAGACTCAAAGACATCAACCTGTTGCTCTTCAGCTTTCCTCAGTGTCCATATTTCACTGCCAAGTAACAGAGTTGGTATAACTCTGGTAGCAAGCTTGATGTCATGATGTCCTCACAGAGGCTGCTGAAGGGCCGAAAACATGGCAGCAGCAGTAGCTGTTGCTATATAGTTGTCCACAACTTTCAAGCTTCCTCCAGAACTGTCTGACACTTTCCAAGTATTTGACAGTCACCAGCTGCGCCAAGGCCTGTCCAGACAGGTTAATACTGAGCTAGCTAGTTGTAATCTGGAGCTGAAGACTACATGATGGTAATGACCAGGGTCTTCGTTTTATTAAATTAATAAGCAGAACAATGTGTGCTACTTTTTGCCGGACCAGATCGGCCATCAGCTGCAGTGATTTGCTCTCCACGATGAGTACCTTCAAATCGTGAGGTTGTTAATGCGGAAGCCAACCACTTGCAACTATCTGATTTACTGTCCTTGCAGCTGAAATGGCCAAGAGTTTCTCTATTGCTAAAGTAAAAAATGACTAATTAAACCTTGCAAAGGGGACATTCCAGTATCCTGCATGTTGGTGGCAAATGTAAAATGTTTGTAATAATTAATAGCTAATACTAAATAAATTAATGTAAATTTCATGTCTGCTCTGTATTCTTTGTGCAGCACAGACACCACTACTGCTCTTTGGCTTTGCCCCTTTCTTGCAGACAATATGTAAGACTACAAAGGAGATTGTCCTAGAGGAAGTAAGAGATGATACAAAATTGGACAATCCTAGGCGTGAGATAAGAATGGGTTGTTTGCATGAACACTTCAGCTACTTAGTGGAAGGAGATGCCATTTCTGAATTTACTCTCTCTCTTTCATGTTTTCAGAGGATACTTTAAGTTTTGGAGCATCATGACCAAACTCTCTGCAGTGCAAGAAGCCATGAGAATTCTGTTTTATCCAGGCCATTAAGATAACCTTGTAATTAGACTATAATCCCTGCTCTTCTGAAAATGTTGGCCTTTAGCAGGAATGAAAGTAGATATCTAGGGCTTCAGGGCTAAATATCCTATGCAGTGACATACTTAACTAAGGTGTAGGTTCAACATGCTGGTCTGATATTTAGATTACCATCATCACAAAGGTCCAATGTTTTCTAATCAAAAGGCTTAATAAAGTTGCAGTAGATATGGGATATCCTGGAATGCAAAGTCGGAGAATCTGAACTATTGGAACAATGGCTATGTTTTGTGTCATTTTACATTTTCAACTCTATGTAATCCTATGCACTGTCAGAGATGTAGGATCTGATTTTCAGTTAGGCATGTGCATTTGCACATTGCCTGGAAGTAGGCTTGCCAATCCCTGATCTGTGCGCATGCACACACACGGTATTCCAAATGCAGTTGATAGGCACATGCAGACACACACATTTGAAACTTTGAAACTGTGGTCCCTGAAATGAAGTTCTACTCTGTAAAGTGACTAAATATGGCACCTCATAACTACACAGATACCATCCCTGTGGGTATTGTAAGTCATATTTGATTACTTTAATAGTAGTTTTTACTACTTTTTACTCCTTTAAGATTATATAGTCAACATAGATGAAAAGAAGTCAGAGACAATACAGATTCTCAGTACCTTTGAAAACCAGGCCATAAGCTTCCATTGTAAGATCAAATCTTGTTGTCCATCACAACTGAGACCTTTGAAAACAATGATCTTTTACTGAAGGTTGCACAAATGTAACTATGGACAGTATTTGCCCTGTAGCACCTTTATCAAGAGTGATGGTACACAAGCCAGAAGGAATTCAAGAACATCTTGACTTTCAGATTCCAGATTGAGTTTGCAGGGCTGACAGCTGGGGGGGTGGGATTTTTTTTAAACTAGTAAACAGAACATTTAACTTAGAAATAATTGCGAGATGACAATGGAAACCTACAATACTATTTTTGCAGGATCACTTTTCAGAACAGAACCAAACTTTAAACTTTTAGACTACTGCTATGTTCTTTGATATTTACTTCAAACATGGGTATGTTTATTTATGAACTGTAAAATATGTCAAAGGCACTTGTCCTCATTACCGACTGAGTGTGTGGCAACTGTGAAGTCTTGAAACAAAGCCAGTTCTGAGTTATGTGATGAAACATTTACAGCTTAGTGTAGCAAATAAAAATGTATTTTTGCACCATTCCATAACTCAGAAATGACAAATTACTTTTTAACTTTAAAAAAAATCCATTTTTAAATCTCTAAATGATTTTGGGTGTGAAAGTTAGAAATAGCAATCCTACATAATGATAAAACTACAAGTCAATCTAAATACATTTTTGACTTCCAAAGTGCCCAATGTTTATAGAATACGGTTTCATCTTTACCCTTTAAGAAGTTTTCTTTCAGCCCTGTTGATTTTATAGACGGGGGTGAAATCCTGGCCCCACTGAAGTCAATGGGAATTTTGCCATTGATTTCAATGGGACCAGAATTTCACCCTTGGTGTTTATCCTGGCACAAATGGAATGCGTTGAAGATATATGTAGATACAACTCAGAGTTAGGTTCCTGCTGGCCAAGTGATCTATTGTAAATGCCCAATCTAATTCTTCAAAATGATTCCCAATAAAGAAGTAGATTATGCAGTCCTTACTCACCTTCGTACACATTTACACTAGGAGTCTCAATGAAGGTAACAGGATGACTCAGGTAAGTGATTACCAATATGACTAACAATTGCAAAGCCTAGCTCTAAGAATGGCTATGATACGCAAGTCTATTAATTAAATCAGTGCGGTCTCTTTTCTGCATGGGTTTTTAATGTATTTTGTATATTATCTATACCTTGTTCTTCAAGTTTTAACCAGAGGCAAGGATGAGTGCTGGTCTCATTAAGGGGCACTGGGAAGCTGGGATATGTTTTTGATATACAGTGATTTGCTGTTGGCCTTGTAAGACTGGAGGTTTTAATATTTGCTTTTTAATTGAGGTAGACTTAGTATTTCTACAGGTGGACTGACTGCCCTGGAAACTGAAATCCTCAATTCCCAGAACAGATGCAGTATAAAGCATCAGTAGTGAAAGCTTCCCCATGCTGCCTCACCCGGTGTGCCTTAACCCTGATCTGAAGAAACTATCTCTAGGAAACAAGATGGTATTTACAATCTTTCTGCCCACTAAATCCCAGGCCTTTCTACCAAGATTGCCTGCATGCAGTGTTATTTTTTGTGATGTAGTTACCGTGTTCACAAAGCTTTAAATCAAGATCACTAAAATCAAGTCACAAAACCCACCAAGCAACATTTGTCCACTGCTGATCCAGACAAAATGCAAACCTCCAATCTAGAGGTATAAAGCTCTATAGTTGAACTGTCATGCTAGATGAAAAGGGGGGGGGGGAAGAGTTTAATTGCTGTAGTACTAGAAAACTGAGTAGCTCAGTCCGAGTCAGACTCTCTTCCTTTGCACAGCATTTTTATTTCCTATCTTCCTATTTAATATTTAATACTTAATACATCACATCTGATTAAAAGTCATAGTACCATTTAAAAACTATTCAAATGAGAACTAGTTAATGAACAAATAAAGATGGTGATTATAATCACAAGTGAATCTGTGGAATCGATATCTGAATCTTTCTCAATATATTCTATTCCTCTTTCCTTTAGGATTACCAAAAAGTGCCCCAAGTTCACCAAGGCACTGGATGGTGCTATACCTGACAGCAGGTTGGAATGAGACCAAGCTATTAATGGGAAAAGCAGTATTCCCTCAAAAGGAAAAAAAAAGGTACTGAACATGCATTCTCACTTCTGACCTTTCTTTTATTCAATTATTTTCCTCCTAGGAGTGCAGTTCACAACCTATTTTACTGATGTAAGTGTGCAGAGGTAAAACGGCCAGGAGACTGACTGTTCCTATTATAGCTTTCTACCCATGAAACAAGTCAGGTTTAAAATACTTTGCTGTCAGGTTTCTATTTCTTGTGATTGCTGCTGAAAGCCCATTGAGAAAGAAACCATGCCTGTCACCATACAAAGGAGGATGTAAAAGCAGTTCATTGTTCCTGCTCTGAAGAAAAACAGTTTGTCACAGCCAGACCCCCCTCTCAGCAGTGCCAAGTGCACAGTAATTTATTACCTCTGGATGTTGGATTCCAAGTGGAGGAAACTGAAATGTCATACCTTCATTCATAACACCGTCTCATGGAATTATTTTTTCCGGATTCCTGGGAAGTTGAAATATTTGAGAAGAATATCAGGAACTGTTTTTTCTGCGTATTTGGTGAGTAGATAATTGCCTTCCAACTCTACTCTTTCAGGAAATGATGTGAATGTTGCATTGTTCCTAGATGGGGGCAGCAGTGTTTTTTAGCAAGGAGCATATATATTTTTTAAAAGAAACAAAAAAAAAACCACAACAAAAACATGCAGTCTAGTCACTGCATTGAATCCAGACTTTCTGAATCTGGTCTAGATAAGAGGTTGGCCCCAGACAACTTGTCCACGTTTCACATAACTGAAAGCATTCTTGAGAAGGTATGTAAGCACTATTATGTTTTCAGGAAAAAAGAAACCTAAAACAAAACCCTTTATGATGTGGCAGTAAACCCCTCATTATGTTAAGTGATATCAAACCTGACCAGAAAAGGCCCCTGGGGAAGTTAAACTTATTTATTTGATCACAGTGGACAAACTACCCCGGGAATTTAAGGGCACAGGGAGGGTGCGTGTAAGAAATCACAATCTGTTAAGAATAATTTATTATTATATGAAATGTATTTGGAAATAGTTTTCTGTTAAGATTTCTCCTTAAGGCAACCATTCCAAAGGGAGTCCAGGATGATAATGACCTAAAGCAGCAACCATGCAATAGCCGTTGGATGGCCTCTGTGAAGAAAGTTAGGTGGTCTCAGTATGGTTTCCAGGGGACAGGCATCTACAGTGCAAAAATTGCCACTGTAACTGGCGCTACCTGGAGCCCATGTTGGCAGCCTTAAGTAATCTATGCAAGGGCCGAGGGGAAGTTTGAGGAAGCTTGGACTACCTCTCCTGTGACTTTCCTATGAATAAAGGTGCCACAGTGACCGCTCTGGCATCTCTCTCTAGCACCTATATTTGCTAAAAAAAAAATTTAAGAAAGAAAAACTTCATATTTTCTGAGCCTTCTGTTGGTGGTGGCTTCCTTACTGCGCTATGGGGCCCAATGTAAAAGACTGCATCATCGATTTCCTCCTTACTTTAATATCCAGTAAAAAATAACTTTATTGTATAAATATCTACCTATTCCATTCATTTTAATGGTTGTTCCATAGGAAACTGCATCTGCAGCAAAAGATTTTATAGTAAAACCTCCTGAGTGGTTCTTCATCACAGAAAGCAAAGGCATTGTTGTATTATTATTTTTCAGTTTATTCCCTAGATCATCTTATTTGACTCTTCTGGATGTTTTGGGAATCCAGCGGGAAACTGGTTCTTAACATTCCAGACACTAGTTATTAGCTGTTAACAAATCAAACTGCTGCCTAAAAGTTTTATTATTGTAATATTTTTCAACAAGTGTTTATATAAAAAGCTGGAGCTTTTTGCAATGCACTTTTTAATCAATACATTGGAGGAATGTGCAATATTTCTGTTCCTATTTATGTAATTCAACATAGAAGCTTTTCTAGGGGACATAGTAAATATTGGAACAAGTTTTTGAACCATATGGAGAGGGGATTTTTGGGAACCGGAATCAATTTACTGAGAGCCAACAATATCTGGAAAGGACAAAACTGGTCCACTCAAAGGTCTTCCTATGACCTTGAGTAATCCAGAACTAATGTTTCAAAACAATCTGGAACAAACACTGCATGATGGGCACTTTAGGAATGTGTATAACCACCACCAATGTCTTACCACCTATCTATCCTTGCTCAATGAAGCCGTCTAGGCTGTAGAGTACTCTAGCAGTACAAAGCAAAGTTGAAAAATTTCTTCATAATCTAATTTAGAGGGACAACAAAAAATGCTCTTCTGGTCCCACAATTAATTTTTCAGCTCATGGAAGAATGAATATTATTTACCTGTAATTGGAGTTCTTTAAGATGGTTATGCATATTTACATTTATGGGTACTGCTCTGCCGTGTGGCACCTTATGGTAAAAACCTCTTCTAGCAGTGTCAGATAGAGTGCTTCCACCCAACCTCCCTGAGCATCACTATGCACTGAGACTATAAAGGGGGCAGAATGCCCTCACCACCTCAGTTCCTTCCACTCCAAAGCCAGAGACACAGAACAACAAAGATGCTGACAGAGAGGGGAAGATAGGTGGGAAGTGTAAATATGCAGAGCCGTCTAGAAGAACTCTGGTTACAAAATAACCTTAATTTCTTCTTTGAGTGGCTTTACATCTTCCCATTTATGAGATAGACTGATCTGCAGTGCTGAAGCTAACCTGGAGGTGGGAACAGAGTCATAGTTGAATAGAGACCTGTAGCGGGGCAGTAACCCCGCTCCTGCCCTGAAGGGCTTAAAACAGCCCTGTGAGAGGGCTGTGGTGGGGAACCAGTAAGCCTGGGCTGATTGGGGAAGCAGCTGCAGCTGGGCCACGCCCCAATCAGGCCGCAGCTGGCCCTATAAAGGGGCTACTAGGCTGGAGCTCAGAGAGTCTCTCTCTAGCTGTTGAGGGAGATAGGCCTGGCTGCTGGGAGCTGAGCAGGGTACCTAAAGTGGAGCAGGACTGGGGAAAGGCCAGAGGAGCTGGGCAGCTCCGGTCTGGAAACCCCCCAGGCTGCAGGCCTTGTTAAAGGCCGAGAAGCTACTGGGGTTGCAGAGAGGGCAGCCCAAGGGTAGGCAGAGGCAGCAGGTCCAAACCTTCCTTGCCAATGATGAGTGGCAAATATACTGCAGTCCGCCCCAGTGAGCAGGGGCTAGATGGTGACTGGCAGTAGCCCAAGACTGAGGTGAGGTGGGGATAGGGGGTTTGGGGTTTCCCGGGGAGGGGAGACCCAGTGAGACTGCGGGGTACTGCAGGGTGCAGAACTCCAAGATAAGGGGCACCGGGGCCAGCGTCAAACGAGACACCGGCCTGAAGAGGGCGCTCCAGAGGTTGGTGAGCTAATTCCCTGGATGACCAGCAGGAGGCGCCGCAGCGGTGAGTCATCACACCATTACAAGACCAAAACACCACTCTGCCAAATCCAGTGTTTGCCCTAGAAGCCAAGTTCAGAGCACAGTACTCAGAGAAGGTATGCACCAAAGTCCAGGTTGCAGCTTTGCGAACTTCAGCAACTGCCATCTGCCTAAGACAGGCGAAGGAAGTTGCCACAGCTCTAGTGGAATACAGTCAAATTACAAGAGGTACAGGGACTTTTGCCAGCAAGTTGCATTCAACAATACATTGTTTAATCCACTGAGAAATAGTCTGGGATGAAACCATATCCCAAGAACCACACTGCGTACAAGACACAAACAACTTAGATGATTTATGAAAACTTAGTTCTGTCAGGGTAATAGCCCTTCTAACATCCAAAAAGTGTGTAGAACTGATTTCTCCTTATTAGAGAGTGTGGCTTAAGGGGGGAAAATAGCCAATTAATAGTCTGATTTCCACACCAATCAGATACTACCTTAAGTAAAAATCTGGGATCACACCTGAGAACTACCTTGTCCTTATGAAAAGAAGTGAAAGATGGGTCAGCCATACGGGCATTCAATTCACTCACTCTCTTGGACAATGTGATGGCAATAATGAAAAAATCGCCTTGGTCAGCTAAGGGCCACAAAGGGTAATTTTACCAGCGTGGCCAACATCAAGTTGAGGTCCCAAGAAGAGAAAGGATCCCTAGCTGAGGGATACACATTTGATAACACTTTCAATCTTTTAACTGAGCAAACAGCCATCTGCCATCAACTAGAACGTGCTATGTGAAGATGGCTGTCAAATTAACTTTTAACGAGTTAGATAACTCTAATTCTCTAAGTACATTACATATTCCAGAACACAAGGAATGGAAGCAGATACAGGAGAATCAGATCATCCTTTCATTTAAATCTGAAATCTGGACCACTTTAGATGGTAACAGTTTCTAGTAGATTGTTTTCAAGAGTTAATTAGTATCCTGCACAGACTCAGAACATGACTGCTCAAGAGCATACGTATTCAGAGTCCTATTACCCACACCATCAGAGTTTCAGAGATCCTGCCCTCCTGTTGGGACAGGGGATCTGGGGACAGAGGAAGACACAGACTTCACCAGACAGTTGAAGGAGATCAGTAAACCACTGCTGACGTGACCAAGCCGGGGCAATGAGTATCATCCTTACCCGGTCCCGATGTGTCTAATGGAAAGCGGGGGGGAAGTGTACATTAAGTCCTTCCCCCAGTGCAAAAGGAAGGCATCTGACAGGGAGTGACTGTCCCTGGCCTCTCTGGAACGGAAGAGGTGACACTTTAGCACTCATTGCAAACCCATGGATTTCCAGGCCATACTTAAATCAACAGAGCTGGCTCTAGCTCCCTCAGGCCCCACACAGCCTCTCTCATGTGGAACAAGGAAGCAGGACAGTACTGTAGAGAGACTGCTGAAAATAAAGGACAGCCGAGATTAATGGGAGCAAAAAATCTAAGCAGCTGCTACTGTACCTGCAAGTGCCTTAATGTAGGAAGGACTAATAGCACCAAATACAATATTTTATGCTTTTTCTTCTTTAAATAAATGATACTTGCCTTTTAAAAGGCATTTATTTAAAATGATAGTATGGCTAAAATAATTTTTTCCCCAATTACTATTACCATTTTCTACAGCACACATATGGCAATGGGAGAGATGGGTTTCAAAAAGTACACAAATACCAGGCTTTTTCCCCTCTACCACTCAACTCTAATGTTGAAATACTTTTAAAAGATCACGTTTACGTTTTAATTAAATATTGTGTGGCATTGTATAGCAATCTGGTTTCTGCTAGTTCCAGTATGTGCTATCACTATGGGATAACTAAAAAGGTCAGAGGCTTCCTCTGACAAGAGCCCACTGCTTTAATTCAAGCCATTTCAGACAACTTGATCCACTGTTTATACAAGGATGGCAGTGAAAAAAGCACTTATGAGACAGTTAGTGATGTCAGCCTCCACTTCAGAAACACATTTAGGCTAACTTTTATTTAAACAGAATCTACAATAGCAACAACTCTTCTTAGAATGTATCAGATGTATCATCATAGTAGCAAGAAGCACTTGTAGCACTACTGGTCCTCAAAAAAAGCAGGCAAAATACTGCAGGTAAGTAGTATAGCTTTTTGGCTAGAATATCTGTAGTTTGGTCCAACACATGTCTCACTACTTACTGGTACAAAAGCTACCATATAGTTATTTTGGGGTCCAATTATATATCATTCTCTAGCTTATTCGTGTGAGTGTGCTAGTATGATTAAGGAACGTTTGCCTCTCTGTTTGAAAGCAGTCATACTCACTGTCATCTACCACTGAGTACCTGCAAATTTCAGAGCCCAGGGTATGTACAGAGGAAAAACACCCTTTTCAACTGGAGAATTAACTCCTCTTAATGAAATGAATCATGGGTGATAATGTTTTCATTTATTTTCTCCATTTTAATGTAAGTTATTTGAGAGACAAAATTTGGTCAAAAGTTTTTTAAAATATATTTCATAAATAAAAAGTCAGTGAAGATGTGATATTCCAACCACAAGTCATTGGATGTGGAATTTCTCTTAAGAGGTATCATCTAGGGTTGGTATAGGTGGGAGCAGAATCTAAGTGAGTCTCACTTCCTCTTCTCCCTACTAAAAATAAAAGGTCTGCTTTAGGCATCAAAGAGATTAGAGGCCCAGAACAGCTGAACAGAGGATTTTTAAATTTTATTTTTTAAACAAGGCGTTGATCAATATTACAAAAATAAAAAGTATCATGACTATTCTACTATTAGTCTAAGTAATACTTTTAAGCAGGCTATTACCACTGCAGAAGCAGTTTTTTCCCCACCATCCTTCAAGTAGAAGTATTGCTTTCTTGTTGTGTAGGTGTCAAAACAGAAAGCTCATCTTAAAATTTAAGGAAAATTCGAGTGAGTATATTCTACCCACTACTTCTAGTTACAAAGAAGAATAAATCAATATAGTTTAGACTCAGACTACTAAATATAAAAGTGTTAGCTTTCTGCTTGATTGTTACCATCTTAGTCTGATACAAAGCAGGATTGCAAACATCAGCATCATCATTCAAATGTAGCAAAAGTCAAAGGCCTGATCCAACTCCCAGTAGACTCCACCGGAATTTTTTTTTTTTTAACCAACTTTAATGGGAGTTGTATCAGTACTCAAGCAATTTTGGAAAGTTTAATTGTTAAGAATTTAAACATTTTAAGCGAGGCTAAACATGTAATTGCTTTTACATAGCTTACCACCCAACTTTGAAACTCCCTTCATATGCATTTTTTCTTCAAATGGGTAAAACAGATACTTCTCAGCAGGGGCTCTACTGGAAAATGATAGTGTAGGATTTGAAGTATCATTAGCCTGCTGATAGACCACAGCCTCATTCGCTAAACAAATATTGAAAGAGTGACAGGTAAAAAAAAATCATATATGCATACATACATGATGCACTTATTTAGCTATCTAAGCTATAACTAAGCACCACAGTTTTCCTTTTAAGTTTTAGAACCAAGCATTATTTTTTCATCCACCTTGCTAAACCACTCTAAAGTCAAGTTGTATGTACTGTTAATTTATTTCAAGAGCTACAGCACAATATATATTTTTAAAAATTAATAAAGACTACTGAATAACTTAAGTGATAAATATTTTTCTTGTAGTCTCCCAATGAAGTGGGCCAACAAGCAGATTGATGTTTGTTTGTATGTTAAAGGTCAACTTTAAGCACTTTTCTTCAAAATATTTCCTAAATGCATAAATTCCCAAAATGAATATTGAGGGGGAATTTTCAAAAGCACAAAGTACCACTGGTTTTTGAAAAAAGAGTTAACCTTAGGTAGTATCATTCATTTAATTTATTTTGGGCTTTCTTGGCCAATGAAGTGCAGTTCTAGGCTTAAAATTATTACTCTTGTGCAGATGTTCAGCATACACTAGCCTTGCAACATCTATATCATTTTTATCAGCCCTCAAGTGGGACATAGAGATGCAGGTAGGTTTACTTTTGTTCAAAACTGAGTGGATCTGATATTATATATTATTTTATAGGAATAAAACACAAATCAAACTCACTCAGTACCAAATGAGACTTAAAGTACACCTCTACCTCGATATAATGCTGTCCTTGGGCGCCAAAAAAAATCTTACTGCATTATAGGTGAAACCGTGTTATATCGAACTTGGTTTGATTTGCTGGAGTGCACAGCCCCGCCCCAATGGAGTGCTGCTTTACCGCATTATATCCGAATTCATGTTATATCGGGTCGTGTTATATTGGGGTAGAGGTGTACATTTTTCAGAAAGTTATTTTGGTTTTGAGGACATTCATTCTTAAAACCTCTCATGGAAGACAGAGTGTTTTCAGTTTATCCTTAAAATGAACAAATGCTATTGAGACTCTGGACCCTAAAGACAGGCAACATTATCTTCTGTTTTTCGGATGAAGCACGTAAATCGGGCTCTTAGTTACAGCATCCATTCATGAATGGGTACATAACTTAGAGATATTCCAGAAATCATCTTCCATTCAATAGGGGTTTTCGTTAGTAGGTTCTCCTCCCTTTTTATATGTGGAATACTTTGGAGCCATCTATGTTTTTTCCACCCACAACAGAATTAAACAACATTCCACCATGCTCCAGTGTCAGCAAGTGCTCTTTTCAGTCCAGGTACCTGATGATGATTGATGAAGCTGTCAGGCCTACAGTAGCGGATAGAGCAGTTTGGCAGGAATTCAGTGTTATTGAAAGAAATCTCAAATACTTATTCCATCTCCTCTGCTAACTTTAATCACATTATCAACATGCTGCCAGGAATGGAGCCTTGACACCAAGCCATAAATTTACACAGGCAACCATTGTCTGCATAGTGCAATTCCAACACAGATAATGAGCAAGTTCTGTTTATTTTTACCTGTTTTTATTTTATATTGCATAGTACTTAAAATAATATTTGAAAGATCTTCCTGTCCCTCAGGTTAGCTTGCATCAAGTTTCATTCTGTTATTGCATTTAATTTCAGTTGGTTTACAAAAGGATAATTAAGCTAGTCATTCAGTTATATTGCTATTACATGAAGATTTTAAATAAAAAGAAAAGATCACGGTGATCACAGGAGCTCGCAAATACTCCTGTTAATCAGAACACAAATTAATACTGCAGATGCTTCATTTTTAATGCCACTTACTTGATTGCCATGCCATGCCATGACAAAAACAAAAAAGAGATCTTTCCTCAACTGTATTAAGGTTATCACAACAGATTTTAGGTAATAAGTCCCAATAAGGTGGGCATTGCTCATCCTACTGAGTGCACCAATGGCAGGACAAATACTTAAGGTAAATACCGTACCTGATAAAAGGCTAATGGAAGGACTGATATACTTTTAAAAGTTACTTTTAGGTGGTTTGGGCGGTGGGAGGTATTCTTAGGAGTGTAAAGCTACAAGAATGCCATGAGCCAGTTACATAGAGAGAAAAATCATTGTTTCCTGTGACCTCACAGCCACTCTTATGGTGCCTATTTTAGAGAGCAATCAATATCTCAACTCGACTTCATAACAGTGCAGCTGTAATTGTACCTGAGTAACGCATTCTAGCCTTTCAGAATCCACTGTTTTGCAAGACATGCTGGTTTTCCCAAAATAGCTGTTAATGAGTGTGTGTACATCCTAATTTCAGCCAAGCATGGCTTGCATTTATAATACCTGCTCTCTATGGCAGGGCTGTGGCCTTATACAGAGATAATTTAGTTTTTGTTTTCTTCCCCGCAGACAAGGCTGTCTTCACAAGCCGAGGAATTCTAGTTTGCAACTCCCTAAATTGATGTAGCCATGGTATAAAGGCAGAACTCCATTTCTAGACCTGCCTGTCCTACAAACTAAGATAGTGATAACACCAATCACCTTGAACAAAACAAGCTTGTAGAGGCACTTAAAGTTGGAGGTATGCAAAACTCTTCTTGCTAAATCAAACTTTTGTTCTAGTTACAGCAGGATGTGGGGATTGTTTTACCTCTATTTTGATTAGGCTTTCTGAAAGAACCTCAGTGTTGTTCTGATAAGTCTGAAGCAAGAGAGTACTGGCACACACAAAAACAACAACAACAACGAAAAAGGTCTTAAAAAGAAGAATATTTAGCCAGGTCCTTCTCCATCTCAGCATATTGTTCTTTAAGGCGCGCCATTGCTTTTCTGTGCTCTTCATCCACTTCTCCTCGTTTGTTGTGTTGGTCTTTCATGAACACTTCCCAGTGGGCTAGACGCTGCTTTTCACCAGCCATTAGCGTGTCAGTCTGAAGCTGAGAGGAGAAAGGAAAGTTATAGAAACGATTTCTAGATGAAGACCATGGGTTAATGCAGATTTGATGACCTTACAAAAGCAAACATATTAAAGAGTCCAGCTTTCATTCCAGCATCAGAAAGTAAAAGTTATATTCATCTAGTCACACTGCACAAATCAAAAGAAAAGTGATAACCATGCAGCCTCATCACGCAACTAATGGCAACTTGCCTCCATTCTAGACTAGTCACCAAAAAAAGAAAAAATAATAATAATCAAACTCTAAAGCTAACACTTCCATTCAGCTACAATCCAAGTAATTTCTGTTATCTGATGTTGGAAGAACTATTCCTAACACTACTCCTGATCTTAGTATGGCCTACTCCACTTGCCCACATTTTGTTTTTAAAAAGCACTTTTGATCACAGGAATATGCTATTTATTGTTTGTAGTCTCCATCTTGGTTACGTACACTGCAGATACCTAGAGTGGAAATGGACACAGCATTATCTTGTTCATATTGAAAGAAACTGGCCAGACCCTCAGACAGAGAAATTCTTCATTTAAGCAAGAATTTTTGGCTATTTCAGCATGGCTTAGAATTTGGAAGGGGATTGTTTAAGTAAACTCCAGCTCATTTTTTTTAAAATGTCTTAGCCCAGTTCTTTCTGACCAGCCATGGAGCTATGTCTGGCACAGCAAAGACAAACATAGGTGATTCTATGGTTTAACAATGCTTTCAAAATACATCTACTTTGTGTTACAAAAGGCTGATATTGGAAAATATTGTGCCCACTATATTTCACATCTGAGAGAGAGAAATAAAGTACAATTTCAGGGAGTCAAATGTGTTCATTTACGGTGTGTATTTGCACTGAGGATTCCTGACTTCCAGCACTGGAGGCTAAAAAGAGAGGTGGTTCTTCAAACATCACAAGGACAAGTACAAAATCGATGCCTCTTGTAATGGCTGAAATCCCATCACAACTATAACTATAGAGTGCCTCAAAATTTAGTACAACAGACCAAAATGGGTAACAAAATAGTGTGTACTATACACTATACATGTAGTATACTTCAGTCCATCCTTCACTGTGTTAGTTCTATTTTTCTGTTGGTCATTACCTTACATATCAACCTCAGTATAAAAATTAGTGTTTTGTTAATTGAAACAAGAACATGTTTACATATCTCAATGGACATTTTTAAACTAGTAACAAAACAAATTTCTAAAACACTATAATGGTAAGGTTCTATATTACCACCAGAAACAAGTCTTGATGAAGGAACCACTAAGGTCAAAGGAAAAGACAGACCATCTTTGTAGTTCTTATTTTCATATTTTGACTTTTGGGAATGGTAGATTGTGTTTCTCTCTTAGCCAACAAGTTCTCACTATGCCTAATGGTTTTTATACATATTTACTATCGGTAATTTTTCCTCAAGCTTCCACATTACTCATTGTTTCTGGTAAATAGGATTCTGTTCACCTCCTTGTCTTGAAAGGAAGACAGTTCTAAAGAAACGTGTACAGACATTAAAAGACGAGCTTTTACCGAATATTTGTAAGCAATAGTAATAGTCTGACCTTCTAGTGTTTTATTCCAAGAACACAGAAATCATAATAACTCTGTACAGCACATCAGTTCTGTTGATCCTCCATGGGTGAAAGTACATCAGCATTTTCTATCCATCAGCTACTATTTTCTACATAGAGTAGTTCAGCATAGGAGTAGTACAATTGTGCAAACTCATATATTCATCCAATATTTTAGCAAATTAAGATGGATTGACACTACATGATGTCTAGCTTGTTTTTATTTCTCCATATTATGTATTTAGCTTTTTCATGCAAAAATAAATCATGGTGTGAACATGCTAATTTTACCACATAGCACTCAAAGTACTGTTACAGTATCACTCATTGAAAAGTTCTGCATATCTTCTATACAAAACAGAGCAGCTGTTAAAAAAAATATGTACCTGTAGTCCCACCAGAGAGCTGGAATGTCTATACCTTTTCAAATTTTTGAAGTGTTAATGAATTGTTTATGCAGTTATTAATAGTGTATCTGAATAATTATAAAGTGCCTACCTGCAAGTAACCACAGTTCAGACTGGACTAGACTGCACCCCTGACAACATGAATGGTTTGCAGGGAAAACAGCAAGTATCACCGTGTTCTGCAGTACCATTTCCACCCACGTATAAAGTCACTGAGCTGATAAAACCATTGGACATTTGGGGAGCCTTAGATATGTATTATATCTAAGGCTCCCCAAATGATTTAGGATATTAAAAACCATTGGTCAAAAGGCAGAAGGTTGCTTCCTTCCCCACCCTTTCTTCTTCTTCTCCAAAACAGTCTTTCTAGTTTGTCTTGGCCCAAAAGAAAGACATTGACAAAGTGATATTAACAGCCAGGCTCTTTGGGTTCCTCAAAAATATGATCAAATTAGATTAAACAATTTAATGCTGAAAAACAATTACTGTAATTTTTACCCTTTAAATAAATATAGGCAGTGTAATAATGAGAAAGTAAATGTATCTTAACAGAATTGTCCTAACTTCCATAGAGTAATGATATTATGCACAAAATAAAAATGAGTCCACAGGGTTGTAAACTGATCCGCAATATAAACAGAGACTTGAAGATATGACTATGAAGATATAAATACTATACATTTTAAAGATCAGAAAGCAAAGATGACATTAACACTAGCCTATGCCAGAGCAAACAAGCAGGAATGATCGGGTGACAGACAGTACACAGTAGTGTGTTCATTCTCTCCAGCCATATAGTGCTGTGGAAATTTCAACCCAAAAAAAGACTCAATGGTTTGGGGGTATTGAGCCTTTCACTTCTAGATCACAGGTTCAAGCACTGACCTAACGAAATAAAACCCTTAAATCATTGCTATTTGATGGCTGTTGAGTGGCCTGTATAAAATGAGTTTATGGTCTCAAGAGGACAGGTACCCATATCACAAAGAACACTGCCTTGGCATACCTTTGGCAGTCTCAGCAGGTAAAAATGGAAGTCCTGGGCATGAAGAGTGAACTATCCTCTTTCCCCTCTATTTGAAGGCCTAGGCACACAAGGTGGGGATGTATGCAGAAGCTTGCATTGCTGCCTCCTGTGAATGGAGGATTTGGGTCTCCAGGGCTGTCAGTCCTGCACATTTGACACATGCTACAATTTAAAAAAAGTATATAGCCCAGGTTCTCTCCTACTGTCTCAGGGAGTTGCCTCCCTCCCACCAAATGTCTGCATTGCCAAGAGGTAGCTACATGACTCCCTCAGCCTTAATTCTAACATTTTATTCACTGACACCCAAAACCATCCCCATCAATGCACCTACAAAATTATATTCTAATTTCCCCAACTGCTAGCTCTGTCATTATTATTCTCACTTCTGGCCAGGAAATTCAACATTAATCTCAACTTAAGAACACAACAGGACTATGTGCATTACTAAGCCTTTACAGGAAGCTTCTTGTCTATGCAGCTGGTCTTTAAGAATGACAGCATGAGCAATAAGAAGAAGGTTCTCTGGTACTTGACTTAATTTTGCTAGGTAAATTGATATTCACCTATGGTGAAAAATCCAAAGAACTGCACAACCTTAAGGTATACTATAAGTCACATACAGCAACTTGAAACTACTCTGTTCATATATCAAGTGAAGCAGCAAAAAAATATGATCATACAACAAGATGGCTTTTATCTCACAGCTTCCAAGAGAGAAAGGAGAGATGCTGGGAGTTTATTCTCCCCTTAATGGTTTTATGGAAATTTTCCAGTCTTGTTAACTAACACTATGTTTCAAAAGAACCAGAAGGGAGGAAGAATCTTTCACTAAAGACAGTTTAGTCACTGCATAGATGAACTTTGGAGGCTCCCTCCCTAGAATTCAGAAATAACATTGATACATTCTATACTAACAAACTAGAGGGATTAGTACACTAGCTCCCTTTAGTACTGTACTACATGCAAAAAATATTAACTTGCAGATAAGAGTTATATTATTCCCTATATCATCCTTAAACAAAATACTTAAGTACATTACCATTAAAAACACCTAATCACTAAGGGAGGGAAACAGGAAGTAAAAGTAGTTTATTAAAATGTGAAAATCCACTTCACACTTTCCAACAACATCCTTAAGTGACCAGAGAGATTTAAAAGCTTTTCAACATAGACATGATCAATCATATACTATACTAGAGATATACACATGAATTTTCTTCAAAAATACACTGCCCCACACCCACACCACCTCCAATTATCTGATCTATAAGGCATACTTGAGTGACTCTTAGAATAAACAGGTGAATTTTCACAAGTCAATGTTGTTAGGTGATACCATGAATTCTAGGTACAACAAAACATTATTACCATATTTTAAAATTTAAGGCAAGTTAATTTTTGATGTCCACAAAAATATTTTATTTTTGTGTTAACAGCCTAGGCACAAGTCCATTTTGTGCCTGTCCTGGTAAATTTTCATGACAATTTGCAAGATTGTGGAAAAGTACTAAGTTATTTTCATCTTAAAGGAATGTTATTTCAGGTTATTTCCAATTGAGATATTCTCTTCCTTGGGAACCTTCCATACCCCACACCCTCACTTTATATTTCTCACACCTCAAAGTCAAACCACTTGCAAGCCTAGGGCATAACCTTAACCATATGTATTAATTTATAAGCCAGACAAAGTACTAACCTCTTAGTGCTGACAATTAAGATTCCCCGTTGTGAAGCACTAGTTGATTTTCACATCATGCTGAAGAAAAGCTACACAGCACAAGGATTTTACAGTGCATATCATTAAAAGGTGACTGATCACTCAAGATATGCAATAATCTCCCTGACAAATATAGCCTCTCCTATTGCTAATGTAAGCTACAAATTAAAAAAAAAAAAAGAAAAAGAAAGAAACAGAGTGTTTGTATACTAGAGTTTATTGACACAGGTATGACATCAGGCAGCCAAACTTTATGTCCAGACATTTAAATCATCTCAATTTGTTTATATGAGCACTTGAGTTCTCTTATGAGTTAAAACAAACTGCGATGAATAAAAATGTTAGAAGTTTAATGTTTCATTCTGCAATTGCTATAGGTTCTCAGAAATACCAGGAAGACTGGCATTCAGGAAACATTTACTAGCTTACTGTGCAACCTGAATATATCACTACTTCCCCGTGCTTCGGTCATGTCAGCTGGAAAACTAGTTAAGAAAAGATCTCACTGTAGAAAGGATAAAGACAGCTCAAACGAACCATCCTTTGTCAATGAATATTGTTACTTGTACGTAGATCCATGTGTTGAAGAAATACCTTACTGTTTGTTACCAGAAATAAATGGCCAACAAAGGAAAACTAGCCTAGTTTGTTTAAAATAAAGAAAATTACAATTAAAACAAGAATATACTACAGAGGATACAAGATGGTTACTTACCAGCATGACTGTAGTTCCTACCTGCACAGTTCCATGGTGTAGGAATATGTACACCCATACATGCCATTTCAAACTCTCCAACAGCAGTGTCCATTGGAGCTGGGTATCCATATGTTTGTCTTTGTTTCCCCATTTGAGAATATACCAGCATAGCACCAAATGCCACTCAGTTTCTTCCATTCACTAAAGAATTTATTGTAAAACTCTGAAATAGTGGGGGAAGAGGATGGGAATTGTGGACCCAGGCAGTCAGTTTTCTCAAAGAACCAGTTAGTATGGTAAGTATCTATTTTTTCCTTCTTTGAAAATGCATGCAAGTAGGTGAGTGACTAGCAGCTCCCTAGATCACAATGAGGCGGGTCTGAGGACTGCTTGAAAGAGATTATAGGTCTAACTCTCCCAAGTTGAGTACACAAATCTAAATGCTAACTCCAGGAAGTAATGCTGTAAAATATGGATAGAATTCCAGGTAGCAGCTTTGCATACACCCTGTATTTGGGAGACATTTGAGACATGCAATACAGATCACCTTAGACAAGGAGGAATGCATCCTCAGACCAGTTGGCATTAGCATCCCTGCTTACTCAAGTGTGGATGCAGAGTCTGATCCAATTTGACAGTCTTGGAGTGGAAGTTCACTGGCCCCTGGCATAAACTCCATATGCTATACATACTCTGGGTGATTTACAGAACAGGTTAATCTTACTCAGGTAAGAATTCAGATCTTCTTGACATTTAGACAACGCAACCTAGTGTTCCCACATGTAGCTGGGAAACAGGTGGAAGCAGAGGTTCACCACAAGCATGTTAACAGCCTGATTTAAGTGGAAATCAGAAGTCACGTAAAAAAGGGAACTTCAGGTGAGAAAGAACATGGTATACGGTAGGTCAACCATTAGTGTCTACATCTCATAAGCTCTTTGGACCAATGTGATTATCATTAAGAACAGTCTTTAGTAAGATATGGTACAGAGCGCAATCAAACCACATGTCAAGTGGTGGTTCCATTAGTTTGGCAAGCACATTTAAGTCCCAAGACCGCATTAGCTCCCAGATGGAAGACAACACATGAAGCAGGCATTTTAGGAATCCTGGCACTGTAGCACATGAGAAAATACATTAAATCTTGAATTGAAGGATAAAAGGCTGAGACTGCAGCCAGGAAAACTCTTTACAGAGCTGAGGGAGAGAAATGATTGTCTGAGATGAAAGCAGTATAGAATAAAGAGCATGAAAGACTGGTGAGGACCAGAACCTTTATCTTGCCCAGATGCAGAAATACTTCATAGAGTAGAAATATCTTGTGGAAGATTTTTTGATGTCCAGCAGCTGACCAACACATCCAAATTAGACCAAAGATTATCCAAAGTACTCATTAACAAAAGATCTCTCACTCTCTTGTAGTTGGTGCTGGATTCCACTTCCCTGCCAGTACCTACAGGAGGCAGAACAAAATTGAGGGGGTCTTTGGAAAGCAGGGGCTAGTCCCTCACCAACTGTCCAATCAGCTTTGATTCTAAACCCTACATCTACAGACAGGCTACACTGAGGATCTGTGGACCTAGCCCTGAAAAAGAATACAAGATGCCCACTCAGTTAAGGACACATTTATGTGCTGAGTACTCCTGCTAATCAGCCTGTACTTTGAACATGGTGATATAAACTGGATTTTATGGAAGGAAAGCTCATGTGCATCACAGTTCCAATGCCAATGTTGACTGAAATTTTGACATCTGCATTTTTTTTTTTTTTTTATTTTTAAAAAGGAGTAACATGTTAGCCTAGCAGTCTGGTGGCCAGGCATTTCAGTTCAGCAGGAGCTAGAACCACTGTAAAGACAGCAATCTTAGATTCTTCATGCGCTGGAGCACTTCACAGCACTCTTTCAGCTAATCTGGTTTATGTCGGTGGAAATCAACTCTGAAGTTTGTGGATAACATAGGGCAGTGGTGCTCAAACTCAACAGTTGCACTCCTTTTTCCCCCCACCAGTAACAGAATCTGTCTGCGCCCCCCTCCATTACTGCACAGCCAAGGCTTCCTCAGCAGTGGAGCTTTGGGGGAGGAGCAAGGCTGGGGGTGGAGCTGGTCTGGAAGTGTGGCGCTCCCTCCCTGACCCTGATGGGGGCTGGCCTGGGCATCACCATGCATCCCCCGAATGTTCCTCTGTGCCCCCGCGGGAGGGCACACCCCACAGTTTTGGGACCTCTGCTTTGGACAACTGGGGTACTGGAGTGGGAGCCTTACAAACCTTAATTTGTAATTTCAGCAATGCCAGCAAGAAATATTCTGGATACTTCATTTCCAGAATTTTCAAATTTTATTTTTTGACTCCTCTACAAAGCCAAAGTTAAATTTAGAATAGATTATAAATCTATCTAATGTGCCACAGAAGCAAAAATATTTACCGTAACCCAAGCATTTGATATTTTTCTGTCGATATTTAAATTCAAGTGACAACCAAACAAACCAAACGATCTTTATGGAATTCTGCACATGTGTAAATATAGACTGCCCAAATGAGAACCAATGTTTTCCAAAGCTTATTCTTCCTGTCTTAAGGGATAATAAATATTTGAAGACTGGGAGATCTGGATGGAAATTCAGCTACCTCTGGACACAGAATAATAAAACAGAGCAGGCTTAACATGTAAATACTACAACCTTTGTGGGAAGCTGTGCTTCCACTGCCTATATACTCTGAAAGGAAAGGGAAATAAATTAAAAATGAAAATCTACTAGTGTTCTAAAATGTTAATATGAACATATACCATAAAAATACTGGCTTTATATAGGCAAGGTACCTGAAGATCTTAATACACAGCGGACTGATTTACTAGGCAGTGAAGTTATTAGATTTAGTAGTTGATCACTATGGGTATTGGAGGGGAGGGGAAGTAAATGAAAAAGCAAACATCATATTCTGTTGACACTTATGTTTTTCATTATTTCCCCAGCTGAGGTGCGTAATGTTACTGTGTCATGTAATTTCTGAAACATCTATATTCATCAGGTCAAGGAATTATGTGTAGCATGGGAGGTTTGCATTTTGGAAGTCACCCCCTTCTATAATAATGCAGGAAACTTCCACAGATAATTAGAAGAGGCACACTCCTAAGCATACAAAACTTAAGATATTGCTAACTTGAAGTTCCTTTACAATATAGATACTCCAGCTGTGAAGTGTCTATTACAAATAACAAAACTAAAATTCATATTCACATACTAGGAGCTAGAAGGATTAGACTCTGTAATCTTCAAAAAATGTCAACACATCTAGAAAACTCCTTCTGACTTGTTAAATTCAAAGCCTTTACTACTGCAAAGTTATAAATGACGCCTACATTTTAAAAATGTAGTTATACTAATAAAAGTGACTATGAAAACAGCACCTTTTCCCCCTCAGATTTGTGCCTTATATGTAGTCACAGTAACAACTATTTACTTTTCTATAAGCTTTTACTACTTTATATTTCTGTTAGCATTGCGGAACCAATGCAGCTATTGGAACGTGAGCTTGATTATATTCTTGCCCTGACACAACCAGCAGAATAAACTCCCCTCCCCCAGGAGAGTAGGGGTATTTTTAGAGAAAAGTTTTAAAACTTCCAATTGCAGATTCTGGATTGCAAAGAATGATGAATAAACCAGAAAGAACCAACTTGATTTTCAAATCTCACCATAAGTTTACAGGGCTGCCAGTTAGAAAAGACATTTTAACTTGAAAACTGACAATGTTTGACATTGGATAAGAGACACAAAGAATGAACTCACTGTAATGTTTTTTTTAAAGAGTAGCTTTTCAAAGTATAATCTAATTTTAACTCTTCACTTCTGTATTGTCATTTGTGCAACAATCGTAATTCAACAACATGAGACTGCCTGAACAGAAATTCTTTCATTGTACTGAAAAAACTTTTTGAAAGTTCTATAATTTAAATCCTTAGTTCCTAAAATGCAAGTTAAAATAGAGCGCTTACCAATTTTTAATGCACATTCTAGTGTTCCAAAAAGCAAATTAAGTCAGACCTAAGTAAATAAAAGACGGCACTACCTACTAATCACAATCCAACGATCAAAGAATCCACACACAAGAAGCCCCATGATTTTCTTTACAGATGTTATGTGGCCACAATATAATGCATCATCATATATGTAATAAGTTGCATACTGACCTAAATTGTTGTGTGTTGACAACTTAGACACAAGGATACAATACTACATGGCATGCCAATGCCTTCCTACATGTGGAAGAACTGAAATGCAAGTTCATATATGCACACCCAACTACACCTGATCAGAACAGAAGTCTTAAATAATTCATAGTATTGTACAATTCTATTAGGATATGTAGCCAGGAATCATTAGGCAAAGTCATATTTTAACTCCTGGTTAGCTATAATTAAGAATCTATGTCTTAAGTATTAGACAAGCTGTAGTGAGTCGGTGTGGCTCCCCTCCTGCCCAGAGGAGGGAGCACTGGAGCAGACACCTGAGTGGGCGGAGCCACCACCACCTGTCCCCGCCCCCCAGAAGTCAAGGGGCGGGACAGGAAGTATAAAGCCTGGCAGCCAGAGCTCAGTCAGGCGCCGGCCACCGCAGGGAGCAGACGTGCGGCCAAGAGCTCCCGACCAGGATACCTCTGAGGCCCGGGGATATTTGCCTAGCTGGCCGGAGCTGCCCCGGGCTCACTACGAGGAAGAGCCGCCGGAGCCCGTCCGTTCCCGTCATTGGGGGGAGCCCTTGGAACCCCCCCACAGCGACCCCGAAGGTGAGCCTGCACCAGAACCCCTTCGGCCCTGCTGTTACCCGGAGGAACCGCCCGAGGACAACTGGCCGGACTTCCCGACGGAGCTGCCGGACCTGCCACCAAGCCCCGGCCGGGAGGAGCCTATGCTGGTGGACTGGACCCTGCCCGGTGCCGCGGACGAGGTAGGCCCTGAGGGAGAAATCGGAAGTAGCCCGGGGGAAGCCGACCCCGGTCAGGCTGTCGAGACATGCGAACCCATGTCAGTGTGTTTCGGTCAGGATACCCCACTGACCGGCGGCGGTAGTAACCGCTGTTAGGGCCCCGGGCTGGAACGCAGTGGAGTGGGTGGGCCTGCGTTCCCCCCTGCCACCCCACACACGGGTGGCAGGCTTCCCCCTCACCCAGCGCTCTGGTCTCGCAGTCAGAGCTTACCCGGAGTGAGGCTTATTTAGCCAGCCCCCCTGCACCAGAGGGCCTGGCCTCCTGAACTGCTTATTTAGCCAGCCCCCTGCACCAGAGGGCCTGGCCTCCAGAACTGTGTGTGTGCCCAGCCCCCCTGCACCAGAGGGCCTGGGCTCCTAAATTGAACTGCTTGTTAGCCAGCCCCCCTGCACTAGAGGGCCTGGCCTCCTGAACTGCTTATTTAGCCAGCCCCCCTGCACCAGAGGGCCTGGCCTCCTGAACTGCTTATTTAGCCAGCCCCCCTGCACCAGAGGGCCTGGCCCCCAGAACTGTGTGTGTGCCCAGCCCCCCTGCACCAGAGGGCCTGGACTCCAGAACTGTGTGTTCGCCCAGCCCCCCTGCACTAGAGGGCCTGGGCTGCTGCACCGCTTGTGGACTACTCAGCCCCCGCACCGAAGGGACTGAGAGCCGAGTTAATAGACTGTTTATTTCGTGGACAGGGAGTCGGTGTGGCTCCCCTCCTGCCCTGGAGGGTCGAGCCCTGGCAGGAACCTTTTACACAAGCCAATAATTTCCTGCTGTTCAAATATGTCCACAGCATTTCATGGCAATGTGGTACTGGGCAAAAATTAAAAAAAAAAAGAAAAAAGCCATTTAAAAAGAAAATGTATTAAAAAGACACACTTTTATATAAGTTCTGTCACATCACACTGCAGAAAAATTAATGACACTCATGGGAAGAATAAAATATAGATGTATTTAGTTTACCCAGAGATAGAATAAGTAAGAATTTAAGTCCAATTTTTTTAAATAAAATAATCCTCAACTGTCTTCTAATGTCCAAAACAGTTGGATTAGCACCATTTGCAGTTTCTAAGAGACAGTGGCAGGGAAGAGATGACATTTAAAAATAGAAAGCCATGTTATGACCTTTGTTAAATTCTGAAGCTGAAGTGAATTAAGCCACACCAATGCAACTATATTGGCACATGAAAAAGATATTCCATAAGCAAAGCTACATTAAGAGAGTAGTAAGGTTGCACTGTTAGAAACTCAGAAGTCAAGATAGATCATAGTTAAGGTTATATATGCAACTCCACTATGGCTCCTTGTACATACACGATATTATGGGTTTTAAGATGATCGGGTACCACAATGACAGGTATGGCATAAGAATCCAATTGGCAAAATAAAAAAAAATAATAAAGAGGAATATATAAATCATAGTCTAAAAAAGTTTGCAATGAATGGGATAAGGGAGATTATATCTATATCTCTTTTCCATATAAAATAAATACTTTAAAAACATTAAGTTTGCAAAGCCAAGCACTCGGAAGACAAGAAATTCTAGAATTAAGATTGCCTGTTCCTGATGCAGGGTTGCATAATCAATGAGGCTGTTTGCAGGACCTCTGCCTCATTCTTAGTTTTATTTTATTAAAATAACTTGAAAAAAAACTCAATTTCTTTTGTGTGCAATCATAATAGCCCTCACATATTATTCATCATCAGGGTTCAAACAAAGGATTTCAAGACCAACAACACAGACCTCTAACCACTTAAACTAAAGGAGTAACTTCTCTGATAGGTTGTTATCTTCAATGTGGACCACCCATTAGAGAAGAGAGTGATACGTTAATAGATTTTAAGCCCAGAAGGGACCATCATCTAGTCTGACCTCTTGCAAAATACAGGTCATAGACTTTCACCCAGGTTGAACAAGTTCTACTATGCTGTGCAAATGGCAATTTCTCCTGGCTGTTCATTAATTTGGCAGAATCTGGAGTGATTTTCACAGGGATAGCAAAAGGCACCTTGCTATCCCCCTATGAAATTTTAAGTTTTTGCTCTACATTGCAAAAAACACTTTATTATTAAAAATTCTGAACCCTTCCTGCACCATCAAACATTGCTTAGTGGACAAACAATTCTGTGCCATTTCTGTCTATCCTGACTCGCTCTTTGCATGTCCTCGGTCATCCAGTCCCATAAGTTTCCCTATGAGTGGTGTTTGGAGGCATTCCTTTGGTCAACCCTTTTTGCATATTCTTCCAGCTGTCCAATAGCACACATGACATGGTAGACTCCATGGTTTCATTCTTAACATGTCTCAGATATATCCATCTTCTTTTCTGGGAACTTCACAAATAAAAAGGTGCTGAACTCTCTGACAAATCATGGTATTTGTTATATATTGATTCCATTTAATACCTAGTGTTTTTCTAAGGCATTTGTTTTGCATGGCATTTAGATATCTGTCTGTACCATTTGGTGGATTTCCAGTTGTCACATCCTTACATTAAGATAGAACCAACATTTGAGTTGAAGATTCAGTTTGTTCTTTAAGTTGTAGATTTTTTTTATGACCAAATCTTGTTTAAACTGGTGAGCGCAGCTTCCACCATGCCAATTTGTGATGTTATTTCCTTGTGGGCATCGCCACTGATTTGCACTTTACTATCAAGGTATGCAAATTGACTACCTTCTTGTATTCCTTTGCCTCATAAATCAAATACTTGAGTTGGGTGTTGCTGGGTTTCTCAAATTTACTTTTCATAAGTAAGTATTAACCCTGTTTTTTGCAATGCTGGACAGTCTTCCAGTCTTTACTTGCATATTGGCTGAACTGTCATCGAAAGCTATGTCAGTAGCAAAATCGAGATCTTCTAGAGTACTGTTGAGACATGTGATACCTGTTCTGAATGTGTTATGTTTTTGGCAATGCCCAAAAAAAAAAAAAAAAAACAAACAAACACACCAACCACCACCACCACATGAAAACAAAAAACACAAACCAAAAAACCCACACTTTGGCAAAGATACCCATTTTCCCCTAACCTCGCTGTTCGAAACAGTTGAACTATTTTTGTTGAAACTACTAAAAAGATTCAAACTGAGGCAGAGACCAAACATGGAAAATTTCACCCAATGTTTAAAATTAAAAGCAATTGAAAATGGGGATTTATACTTGGAAATGTTAGGTAACCTTATCTACAGGCACTGCTCCACTTCATACACACACAAAAAATAGAAAGAAAAAAGTATGTATGCAATTCACAGGCATGTTTTCAAAACTTTTTAATTGATATTTTTATGGTTTCCTACCTATCCTCAAAGATTGGGGGGGGGAGGGGGGCGGGGGGAAACATTCCACAACCTGGAACTATATGACTAGACCACCCAGTTGTGAGCGCTACTTCGTTCAATGGACACCTTTGGCGGCACACAAAAATCACTCTACACCTAAATTAATCAGATATGTATGCACAGTACAGCACTCCTTCATTTAGAAGTTTCATAATAGTAGCTAAGTGGAATTGTACAAGTGGAGAGAGTATTTTCAAACTCTAATACCACAAACAAGACCCAGTTTTCATTGGAACACTCAAAGTGCACTTCCCTCCTCACTGAGAAGTATTTCTCCAACTACTTTCAAGTTGCTAACGCCAGCCATTTTGACATTAGCGCGATAAACTGTTTTGGCTTTTTCTATTTAAAACAAAAAAACAAAAAAAAACATGCAATAAGGGAAAGCATTTTGTCCCATTCTTCTCTCTCTCTAAAGTGGCTGAATCATTTCATTCAAATTAAAATAAAATTAAATATATAAATAAAAAGTCACCCTCCCTGATAGTGACCAGACTTGGGAAGTTTCAACCCAAGAAGTTAAAGTTTTACCACACCTTAAAAGAAACATGCACACAACCTTAACTGTAGCTGTGATTAGTGCTCTAGCTATAAACCTGATACTTGAGTGGGGAGATATAGTAATATGAACATCCTGAAACAGAGCAAGCCACCTTTTTCAATTTCACTTCAGAAAGAATAGCAGAACTACAAGAGGCAGTAGGTTTATCTAGTTTCCTATCTACATTTCAGTGTTAGGTACAATGAACCTAAATGTTGGCAGGGCCCATGACATGATACTATTCACACAGTGCCAGTACTCTACTGCAGCTAGATTAGCCATCTCTGATGACCATGAAAAGCATGACATATTGCAAGGAAAAGGAAAAATCTGAACACCTGCTGATACACATCACTGCACGTCTTAGTTCATGTGACTCAGTTCTGGCATTTTCTGCATCTCCCCAGAATTATAAAGTACCATTTTGAAATACAATCATGAAAGGTGAAATGGGAAAATGCAGAAGTACCATAGGAAACTAATTTCTTGTACAATTTTCCAAATTTGAGGTTTAGAGTAGATGTAATTCAAACAAGCAAAGTGCAGCCCATTGAGGGATTCCAATGATTCACATATTCCTATAATATGGCCTTTCATTAAATAACCAGTGCACAAGCATGAAATGCTTCCTTTTCAAGAAGCAATAACATGCTCAATGTTTTCAGCTAACCAGGAAAGCTTTACATTTCCATTCTGGTATATTTGTGAATGTTTTTTGTTCCACAGAAAATAAGGTGGGGGTTTTTTTGTTTTTGTTTTTTTTTTATTTCTCCGGTATGTGACAAATACCACTCTGAGCAAAGAGGGGGAAAATATTGAAAAGGACATTTTTAAGATATTTCCAAACATTTGGAGAGTGAGGGAGGAGCTGGTGGCTCTATCAGTCTTGTGTTCCTAAAACACAGACTGCTGGCTGCTTTATTCAGCTCCTTCTTACATTTGCAGATGTCATTCCAAAGGAAGTTGCATTTTTAGCAAATGACAGTAAAAACGTATTCCTAAATTATGTTTTACTGAAAAATTTTTAGGTAGCAAGAAAATTTGCTGTGGATGAGTTTGAGAGTCTTATATTTAGGTTACATTATAAATCCACCCATCTGTCTTTACCTCTCTTTCTTCCTGCTCCCTCTGCTGGAGTCTGAGGATCCTATGGTTGGCTGCTTGCACTGAAACAAACAAATTGCAGTCTATTAATCAGCTGCCCTAGCTCAAAAAGAGAAACCTGACTGAAAGAGGCTTAAAACCCATGAGGCTACTGGGACACTATCACTGTACACAAAAAGACTGTGGGTTTTGCCCACTGGGGTCACTTACCTTTGGATTGAAAAGTTTTCCCGGTATTTGTAGGAAGCACTCTATGTGGACATAGAGCACTAAGTTGTACCCTTGGGCTTTCTAGAAGCCAAACAGGAAAGGCAGCCAAGTCCTCCTGTGCCCATATTCCATAATATTGCTGACGAGTTACTGTGTGCTACTCAGCACCGCAGAAAAGATCTAGAAGTCTTGTAAACCAATAACTAGAACCAGATGGGGTGAACACTAAGTTTTGGTTGTTTCTTTGTTAATTATTTTTTTCCAAATATAAATGATTTAGTAAAAAATTATACAAGGAGAACATTTTTAAATTGGAGCTAGTCTCCTCTACATTGTGATCCTAGCTCTATCAAAATGTGTTAGCAACAGTGGTAACTGTATTTCTAGCCAGTTTCAGACTTGTTTGACATCATATTCCATACATGCTGTGCACAATGGAACAGACTCATCTTTCCCTCAACAGGTGTCTTGCATTCAATAACACAAAACTTAGTTTCCTGAAATATTTATCAGTCACTCATTTATTCTTATAATCATTAAAGCAATAGTACTGCCGTATAGATTACACAGCTAAGCACTCAAAAGTCAGGTAATGGCAATTTCAAGGTTGCTATGCCCCCTAGTGTGTATATATTTGGATACAGGCTTTACTCACATGATTGCATTCTTTGAGTAGTAGTATGCAAAGTATAAATATTTTTCTACAATCTTTACTACACGTGTGTAGTATCTCCTTCTGTGTACTACTCTATATATGCCAGAGACCATGCTTATACATATTACAAGTTGATTATAACAAAGTGAAATATTATTGACATATATAAACTAATTTTACAGCTAGATTGAATTTTGTAGTTAATTACCTAATCCCAATTTGTGTCTAAGAAAGGCTGTGCTGCTGGCTGAAATGAAAGTACAAAATACAGAGGCACTGACAAAGCTAGTAAAATATAGACCTTAGAAGAGAGCACATTACATAAAATCTACGCCATAAAAGATATAATTGGATGGTTATGACTAGGAAACTAGCACTGTATCCACATACAAGAATGATCTTTTGTCATAATTAGATTCTTATATATATATAAAAATAAGAGAGCGCACGCGCATGCACACATCTGTATGCAACTTAAACAAGTTGCAAACAAAAAGTGCATTTTTGCTCCATTTTGGCCCTATCCAATTCCTGTTATGTTACTTTAAAGCCCTTCCTTCCATCGACTTCAGTGGGAGTTTTCAGACCTTAAAAAGGCAGCCAAACTTACTGTACAAATGGGAGACAGTGAAGCTTGGTAGACAGAATACTGGAGGAGTGCCCTGAGTTCAATTCCAGGGTCTAACATTGGCCTGCGGGGTTACCATGGGCAAGTCACTTCAGCTCTCTGAACCTCCATTTCTCAATCTTTAAAATGGAGATAATGATCTCCTTTGTAAAACCAGACCTTGAGATCTAGGGATGAAAAGTGCTCTAAGAGCTTTTTTTTTAAAAAACAAACATACACACAGTGTGGTTTTACAAAGGAGATCATTATCTCCATTTTAAAGATTGAAAAGATGAGGCACAAAAAAGTGAAGTGACTTCCTGTGATCATCCCACAGGATGTCAGAGCCTGGTACTGAACTCAGAGCACTGAAGTTCCAGTCCAGTGTTCTATCTATCAGGCAACACTGCCTCCCATTTACATAGTAAGTTGGGCTGCACCTTTAGGATCTGAAAACTCCCACTTAAAAGTCTGTAGCCTTTCTACTAAGTAACATTAACAGGAACTGGATAAGACCAAAGTAGAGCAGAAATACACGTTCTGTAAGTCTTTTTTAAAGTTGCACAGAGCTGAGAATTAAACATTTGCATGTATAAGGCTTATTATACAATAGAAATTTTATCAAGGATCATATATTGAGTTCAAATTATTTGAAATTATTCCTTTTAAAATACTACACCACAAAAAAACAATAGCTTCTTGCTTACATCTCTTCAACACTTCATTCAGATCGCCATGCATCACCTGCTCACATTTAGGGAGAGTTTGGTCATTTGTCTCATAGATCATGGTGTTTAGGTTTTCAAGAACTCTCACTTCTCGGAGACCACGTTTTTCCTGTTAGGAAAAGTAAAAAAAAGAAAGCTCTTCATGTGTTACATAGGTTTTTATTAGCTGATACTCATATGAAGCTATTTGTAATTATTTAGCTCTAACTGGACTTTTTAAGGTTTGTAATAACATATCACACTGTTCTTAAATAGCTATAATATGCCTCAAACATTTTATTTAGTTGGAGTAAACTACAGCTGGAGACCCCCTAGCTTTAATGTCATGCATACAAAACAAACAGGAATCAAATGGATAATTAGGTGGCAATCATGGGTTAATATGAAAATCCATTTTGCAGGTATAATGTGGTTCCCAGGTTAATAAACTATTAAGTTTAGCACAGTTCATCACAGTGAATGAAAGAGATCACCGCCACTTAAAACATCACATCTGCTTATTTACAAGCTTTATTAACAAACGTGAAAGTCCCCTTCTTTCTTGTGCAATGTAGCAACACTGCTGTTCCCTGTGACAAATGTTGAAGTTATTTATAACATAACATATGATGGATTGAGAAAACATAGTAATTTAGATATCTGAGATTTATAATAAGGGTTGGGTATGGCAAGAAAACTGAAATCATCACACGCTTATGGATTTGATTAATAAAAGATTACAGAACAATTAAATGATAATAGTTCTACCTTTTGATAGCTTTCAGGTTTTAGTTTAGCAATGTGATAATGAACTGACAAAGATCCAGGGCCAAAATCAAGGCAAGTAAGATTTTGACACTGAAGTATAGTGATGAAATCAAAACTAAAGGATAATGTGATGCTAATGACTACACAGGTGGCGTCCCTTCTGAACTCATTGCTGATCAGCAAACCCAGTGCTAATGGCATTTTACTAATTGAGCTGCCTAGGCTCTACTGCTTAGGCTTTTTAAAATAAAGCTTCCGGCAACACAGCACCACTAGGCCCTTGTTTTTCCAATGGCGTTTTGCTCTTTTTAATTATGCTTGATCTGCAACACAGGACTATCCCAAGAAATCAAAAATACATAAAGTTATCCTGGATTTTGTTGTAGCTTGGTCTTTACATTTTGGCAGGTAGAGCTGCAAGTAACCATCCCTGTATTGTAATTTGCCAATCATCAGCCTATACAATAATGTATGATACAGCAACTAATAATACTCTGACATAGTACTTCATAAATGTGGTCAAGCATCATTATTCCCATTTTAAAGATGGGGAAACGGAAATGCAGACAGGTTACATGACTTGCTCTAAGAGTTACAAATAGAAACGAGATTTTCTGATCCTTAGTCCAATATTCACTAGATTACAATCCCTCCAAATATGAAGCACTTATCAGTGAGGGATGTTAGTGTTCTCACCAAAGGTCACTATTTAGTGTATGCTAGTTTATCACTTAAAGAAAACACCCCTCAGACCTGAAGCACTAGACCACTCCACAAAACTAGAGATAAGTGTCAGCTTTTGAGGAGAAACTCTAAACTAAAGCCATGTTTACACTAGTAAACTTACAGCGGCACAGCTGTAGCAATGCAGCTGCGCTGTTGTAAGCTCACTCATGTAGCCGCTCTATGACATAATTAAACTACCTCAACGAGCAGCAGTAGCTATATCAGTGGAAAAATGTCTCCTACCGATACAGCTCTGTCCACACCGGTGTTCATACTGGTGAAACTTATGTTACTCAGGGATGGGGTTTTTCCCCCACACCCGAGCAACATAATTTATGCCAACAAAAGAGCTAGTGTAGACATAGCCTACATCTAAGCCTTACTGCTTTAAGTAAAAGTGAAAGTGTAAACTATCCTTTGCTTCGATAAAAGAAAGGGTGGTTCTTACTAGAAGGATAAGAGTGATGGAAAAATCAGCTTTCCAGCAAGAATTTAAGGATACTGGAAATTAGCACAATGAAACCTTAGCTGTAATCTGACAGCTATGTTAATTTAGTTTGCTTCTGATCAAGCCCTAAGGCTGGAAAGTCTACCCTATCCTTGTAGTCCCTAACTTAAACTGAAGTGATAAATCCTCTGAAGAGCTGCACAGGACATTTATGTATTACAGACAACAGTTATTAGTTAACTTTGGTGAAAAGCAATTTTAAAATGTGTGTATGGAGCAAAGTGGGCTTCTCCTGGCAGGAAAAATGGATATAAATTTCTAGATTTGTCTTGTCAAACTAGCATGGAGACAAATTAAATCCACTTAAAATGTAACTAAAAATGGTACCTTGTTTTTCCATCAGATCTGCATCCTGCATGTGTTTAGATTTATAGTTACTTTTTCCTATTAGAATTTAAGAGGATAAAAGTTAAAGGGCATACCACCTCTGTGATGCTGGCAGACCAGGTGCCAGCTCATGCCAAGGCCCCTCGGCTTCACTGAACATTGACAAATGCATAGCTAGAAACCAGTCTGCCTCGCCTTTGTTTTAGTATTGCTAAAATAGATATCAGAGTTATAAGAATGTGTTTAGACTTCATGAAATGCTTGTAGGATGCTGCATATATTAATCTTACTTATAATATCTGTATCCTATGTTATAAGGTAATATTTCCATGTTTGCTTTGTAACTATAAAAGTTTGTGAAAACTGTAAAACCCCACAGTCAGGGGAGAAGCATTACCAAGTATGAAATACTAGTTTATCACAGGAAGTATCATCTCCTCCCCAACAAAAGAAGGCCAAGCTATTGTGGAACATCAGTGGACAAAAAAAGACTGATTGCCCCCCCACACACACCCAGGAAGTGGAGATGTGCATAAACTCTAGTCCCACCAGTTTGAGGTCTATGGGAAGGGGATAATAATTTTTCTTGACAGGGATTTTTAATCCCTGTGCTGCTAGGAATTTGGAGAGGGCAATATTTATAAATATAAGAAAGGGATCCCCAAGCTGCTTGGCTTGGCTTAACCCTAAAGGACATACAGAGCTTGCATATTATAGCAGCTTCTGTTGCCCTTTAGAACCTAAAACTGTATCTCATTTGTGTGTATGTTTACCTTCTTTAACTGTTTAAACAATACTCCTGGGAGAATTCTGCACCACTGCACAATGCAGAATTTTGCAGAAAATGTTGTGCACACAGAATTTCTTTTCCCCCACAGAAGTGAGCTACAGTGCTGCTGGTCACCACTAAGAGCCGCTGGACCCGGCAGAGCCCAGCTCACACATAGAAGACACTGCCAGGGGAGAGAGCTAGAGGGTTCCCGCTCGCCCTGAGGGAAGGAGATGGCGGTGCGCAGGAAACTCCACACAAACCTGGGACCGAGTATCAGGCTGTTTCTCCCTCTGGATCCCTGGGCTCTGAGGGAGGGGGGTGGGGGAAGAGGTGCAGGTATCTGGGGAAGGGGAGGCCCTGCAGCTGGGCTCTAGGTGTGTGTGGGTGGGTGGGCGGGCTCTGGGGAGAAGGGGGTGTGGGTGTATGGTCCCCCAGCTGGGCTCGGAGGGGCGAGGGGGGACTAGAGAAACAGGAACTGGGTTGTCATAGGGGTGTGTTTTAATTCTCTACCCCTGGAGGAATTTGTGTGTGTGTCTGTATTGTTACAGACATACTTGCTGACAGGTATTTTGAAATAAATTACCAAAATAATTGAAACTGGCATGATTATGTAGTGTTATTTTGACACACAAAATTTGCAGAATTTTAAAATATCGTGCACAGAATTTTTAATTTTTTGGTGTAGAATTCCCCCAGAAGTAAAATAACTCGTATTGAAAAAGAAATATATCTTTAGTTAATATTATAGGGTTATCTACAAACCTTGTCTTTGATTTGAGATATGAAGTTCAGTTGACCTGGGGCAAGTGACTGGTCCTTTGGGACTGGGGATCAGTTGGGATTTTTGGTGTAAGGGACCATCTATCACAAAGGCAGGCTTGCGTGGGTGGCAAGATAGACTGGAGTGCCAAAGGGGACTGTCTGTGACTCTATGTTAAGGCTGCAGGGTCGGTGCTACCATTTAGGCAAACTAGGCGGTTGCCTAGGGTGCCAAGATTTGGGGGCACCAAAAAGCGGTCCCCCCAATTTTTTTTTTTTTTTTTTTAAAACATAACTTTCATCCCTTCCCAGCGCGTGGTCGCCGCTCCACTTCTCCCGCCTCCCAGGCTTGCAGCGCCAATCAGCTGTTTGGCGCCGCAAGCCTGGGAGGGGAGGAGAATTAGAGTGGAGGCGGCGTGCTTGGGGAGGAGGCAGAGCAGAGGTGAGCTGGGGGGGAGCTGCGCGCCTCAGGGCGGGGAGCTGCCGCAGGGCGGGGGCGCAAGGTGGAAGTTTCGCCTAGGGTGCGAAACTTCCTTGCACCTGCCCTGGAAGGCTGTTATAGTGCATGAGGAATTCACACTTGTTAACTGGTTGGAGAAATCTAATTATAGAACATACACAACCAGTTTGGGGTTTGTGCCCTGATCCTTGACAGTCTCCCCTGAGGGTGGCACTTATGCTTTTGAGCTACTCTAGACAGCTTGACAACCTCATTATTCCATTAAGCAATGTTTGTAAAAGGAAAAATTGAGCAAAAATATTAAAGAAAGTCTTCATATTATATCAGCCTAATCAGATATTGATCTTACCCTTTCAATGCCATACTCTTTTCCTTCAAAATGTAGATGTGTGTGAAAACAATTATTCTTAGAATTAATCTTTTAGAAATACAGAATACTATTTACTTTTCCTAAATTTTGCTGCCATCTTGTGGCTATTATTTTTCACTCATTCAAAACTGAGTTGGCAAAAATTTTCTCCTTCAACAATATATCAACCTTGTTCTTAGTTGGATACAAGTCATCATTCTTTAACTGTTCTCTTACCTTTTGTAAAATATAAAAGATCAACAACTGAATATTCTGCAAGAAGTTAATCACATTGTGGACATCCATAAAACAAACAAACAAATACATAAATAAATATACAATATATTAAGGCTGGATTTGTTTTTAAATCTAACAATCCATAGAAAGTAACAAGTACATTTCCATCACAGAATACTAACAACTAAATTACTTCAAAACACATTTTCTTTTTAAAAATACAGATAAATTTGATGGCCAGTCAAATTATGACTAAAAGCACTGGTTAGAATGTCATAATGCAGGCAGGCTCTGTACCAGTTTCCACACACAATACCCCTGTAAAGCATGTCAGGAATCCTTCATGATGAAAGATTCATAAATATATTCATGCACTGAACCTGCAAACTGCTCCATACAGACAGACCCCTGCACTCATGGAGAGCTCCACTGACACCAATGGGGCTCCACACAGGCACATAGCCCCCCCAGGTGCAGAGGTTCTCCCACAAAGATCCATTTGCAAAATAAGTCTTAGTATAACCAAGATAATGTCACCCATCAATGAAACTAGTAGCTGTTTAAAAACAATTACCAGCACCTATACAACAGAGTAGGATTGGAAGTAAAGAATTCTGTACTCTTTGAAAACTGCAGGGTAAGTTTAGTATGTGTACAGAAGCAATTAACCAAATTGGACTTCCACCAGGATACCTGGGCTAACAACTTAATCAATATTGAAAGATCTTGCAGCACTTGTATCCACAAATGCTCATGTTATTTTTAAGGCTCAACCCCTCAGTTCTCATAATGATCCCCATAAAATTATGCTATGAATTAAGGTTGTCGTATACTGCATCTTATCTAGCAATACATTCTCCCATTGAACTAATGACCCAGTCAGACCCTGTTTAGCTTGAGATCCAGTAAGAGCACAGCATGGAGGTGTTATGCATAGGTTAAATATAGCACACTCCAGTGCAAAGATATTTTTAAATAGCCATTAGACCAAACGAATAATTAGGTGGATCTAATCAGCACACACAAGTAGCTGCACACATTAAGAGAATAGCCCTTTATGTGCCAAACAAAATCTGATTACTTTAAGTTAGTTTGTGCTCACAACTCCCAAACAATCAAGGAAAACTCATTGATTCACTCACCAACTCTCTCAAAACTTTTTTTTGGAGGGACGACGGAGGAGAAAGAAGAACTAATCACATTTTTTAAACAGCTACACTACACTCCCAGTTATCTGAATTCCCTTTATCCGAAAATCTTAGTTATCCGAATCCACATGTGCCCCAGGTATCTCTATCAATCACAAGCAATACATTCTTAAGGATAGATATACATATCCTTCCGATCATAGAAAACATGATGTGTAATTCATGCTACACCAGTATAACAATGTATCCACTCACTAAGTGGTTCCATGACACAAAATTGTGTCCAGTTCAAAGCACAACCCCTGTAACCAGCTGTATCCACAGCTGCATCTCCAGTCAGTGTTCCTTTTCCACCACAGAGCCTCGCAGCCTGGGTCATGGCCCTTCCTAGTAAAAAGTGCGGTGGAGATGTCACTGATGTTGCAATCATCACTGAGGGTAAAGCAAAGCCCAAGTGACTTTTCAAGCTGCCACTCCCAGCTGTTTACTGCCTCCCAGCCTACAGCTAGAACCCAGCTCAAAATAGTACTTCTATTTATCTGAATGCCCAGTTATCCAAAAGTTTCATATGTTCCCCAGAACATTCAGATAAACTTGATAGTACTGTATATATTTACTACACACTTTCTGGATCTTAAAAAAAGTTAGAGGGGTAGCCGTGTTAGTCTGAATCTGTAAAAAGCAACAGAGGGTCCTGTGGCACCTTTAAGACTAACAGAAGTATTGGAGCATAAGCTTTCGTGGGTGAATGCCCACTTCATCAGATGAAGTCTGCGTCTGATGAAGTGGGCATTCACCCACGAAAGCTTATACTCCAATACTTCTGTTAGTCTTAAAGGTGCCACAGGAC
>NW_020664409.1:1216309-1289952 GCF_002925995.2 Terrapene triunguis
GTCCTGTGGCACCTTTAAGACTAACAGAAGTATTGGAGTATAAGCTTTCGTGGGTGAATGCCCACTTCATCAGACGCAGACTTCATCTGATGAAGTGGGCATTCACCCACGAAAGCTTATGCTCCAATACTTCTGTTAGTCTTAAAGGTGCCACAGGACCCTCTGTTGCTTTTTAAAAAAAGTTCTTCATTTACAGCATTCAGAGTCAGTATGGATCCACTGCTCTCCTGAAATCTCAGATATTTGCTGCAATACAGGGCCTTTCCATCTACAGCCAACCAGGAGGCTGCAACCATTCCTCTGATGATTCATCCACATCAGTGACTTTGTAACATTAGACTAGATTACTGCACTCCAGCCAAAGCTTTTGAGAGACCTTTGTAATAACAGTGTATGTGAGTGTTTAACAACTGCTTGTTTACATATTTTGATCATTTTTAATTGATTGCTTGTATTGATATAGAGTGACCAAGATGCATTGGTGAGAAGTGCCAGTGTACATTTCCAAATAAATAAAATATTTGTACTTCATCTATAATACCCTCTAATACACTTTTACATTTGCAGGTGTCTGGAAAATTAAGTTATTTTGTTCTTTATATAGCAACAAATACAGTAGAGGGAACAAGAGACTTGGTCGGTGCCAATGTGGCCAGTGCCAAGGAATTGGCTGGTGTCGAAGAGAACGCCAGTGCCGGCAGTTTTGTCAGTGCTGTAGCTTCTGAAGTTGGTCAGAGCTGAGAAACAGGGCTGAGGACTGTAGGTCTGCCCAGTAATGGTCTTTAGACAATTTCTTCGTATCACTACCAGAGGTACTTGGATAGGCCTTGGAACTATGTCTCCTGTCAGATTATGTTGAGGCAACTGACCTCACAGGGGATTGTGTTCTGATGGGCTGTGCCTCAAAGTTTGAGAAGGGAGACCGTTTCTTTTAGTCCTAGCGAGAAAGAGATTACTTTCTCTTCAAGGGATGCGGGGAATGAGGATTGGCAGACAGCCTGGCAGAGCGTGAGGGCCTCACAGGAGGAGAGTCCGGGCCCAGGTCCGATGCAGGTCATAACAATTTCCCGATGAGGAGAAATTTTAACCTAATGTCCTGGTCTTTTCTGGCTCTGGCTGTCAGGCCGTGGCAGTGGGACCAATTTTGTGGGACATGTCCTTCTTCCAGACAGTGAATATTCTGTGAGTAGCACCTCTTAAACCCAGGGGATCCAGGCATAATGGTGAGGGAAAAATAGCTTCTCAGTCTGGAAGGGCACGAAGCGGGGAAAAGAAAAAACTAAGCTATGAAATAATTATAAAGGTAAAGTTAAAAAACAAACAAACAAAAATTTTCTTTTTAAGATAGAAGAAAGGAGAACGAAAAGAAAATACTAACTACACTACAACTAACAGATAAGGCACTATCTATTGAGGGAACAGGAAGTGGGCTCGGCTGCAGATTCCATCCCAGACCAAAGGCGGTAGAGAAGGAACTGGGGGCAGCTGGACCGCACAGCTCTCTCTATATGTCCCGCTCACAGTGTGAGAGCAGGGAGATATGCATGTGCAGTTTGACAGGCACTGCCGATGAAGATCGCTGATCCCAGGTGCAGGGGGTGCTGCCGCACCTACAAGTGGAGCACCCATAGGGACATCACTCGAAGAAGTAGTATACATCTATTCTGGGCAGGAAATGCATGTCAAACAAGATTCTCTAAGAAGGTGCTAAAACTGTTTCAAATCTCAGTATATACAACAGGCCACTGGTAATATAAAAGCACGCTAAATGAAGTTTCATAATTATACTAGATCGTCTCTTTTAAAACAAATACTTACTTCAAATTCTTTAATAAAGTAACGTATTTCTCCTTGAATAACTGGCCTGTGATCCAGCAGTCGGGAATGAATTTCTCCAATGTCTAGAAGAGTAATGAAATCCAAAGTTTTAATTTTCTAAAGACACAATCCATACTAGGTAAAGAACAACACAGTGAAGCATAGAATATTTCAAAAGGAGGAAAAGTAAAAAGACACCATTATCCAAAAGGACAAGCAAGCTAATACAAGATTTCAACTAATGCTATGATAGTATCAGATGGCTTTTCTGACTAATTCAACAAACCCACCATCTTAAAATAAATGCCACAAAAAAAGAATATTCTGCCATCCCAGACCCTCCTGGCTGCTACGAGGGTGCATGAGGGGGTTCCATTCACCCACTATTGGAGGCCTCATCCCCAAAGGACAGCTGCAGTATTTGCCTTTGCTCCTCCATATAACTGACAAGAAGCAGAGTGGAGTGAAACTAACTTGATTCTTGTCAGTTTCCACTCGGCAACAGTTTGGGAAAGCTGTAAGCATCAGTGAAAGCACATCCACAACTCTAGAAGACAGTACTAGATCAGTTTAGAACTAGTCTGGAAAGTTCGCAACTATAATGCCTACAAATATATTTTTCTTAAATGAGAGCTTAGATTCAGCAGTTGATGGAACTCACCTATAAAAACTTCCTACCTGACACAGATAAGTAGATTATTTCATGTTTGAGAAAATGGAAAAGATGGACAAAGTTTGCAACAAATACAGAGTGTATGGTAAAATGCTAAATAGTATCACTGAATGACTCATGTAAGTTCAGATATTTTTAAATAGAAATCGAAGCACGACAAAAAAATCAGAAAAGTGGACAGCATGGTAGAGGAAGGCAAAAGAAGTGGCTTCCAAGGAGAAATTGAAAGGAGAGGAGCAAGGATCCCTAAATCAAAATGTTGACGATATGGGAGCTCCCAAGAGTCCCATTGACTTACTCAAAGCAAATGTGAGTGTCCAGCTCCTCTGAAGATCAGAACAACTATTAAGGGGTTTAAAGTTAGACACCTAAATCTGAAAATGTGGGCCTTACTACACAGAAACAGGATATCATTTCAGGTGGTGAAAGCAATGCAAGAAAAGGCATGAAGGTGCAAGCAGACACAGATCAGGCCATCCATCACAGCGGTTTTGCTACTATGCAAGAAGCAGGTCTATGAATTGTTAGCATTTGAGCTGCAGAAGATACAAAGAAAATGAAAAGGCAGCAATGCCAGCCAGTGATTAACAATGCTATCCTTGCTAGGACAACATCAGGAGGAAGAGATAGAAAACAAGTGTTATATATAAAAAAAAAAAAAACAATAAAAACTGCCGTCCCAGATTACACTGCTGTCGGAGGCAGGCTACATGACTAGATGGCCACCAATCAAGTATGAGCTAATTCAGAGGAAGGTACAAGGAACGCTGTACTGAAAAGTTAGGCAATGACTTGTCCATAAGGGAAGTTTCTGCCTAACACCAGGCGATTAGCACTGGCTTTCTGGCTTGAAACTCGAGTATATATATCGCTGTTAAATACGTGCACCGCGTCCTCTCTGTAACGCCATCCCGGGGGCGCTTTAGCCGCACACCTCCGACCCTTCCCTCGATCTTGCTGAGCGCTCAGCCTCTCGCCACCTCCTGCCACAAGCTCCAGGGGCGAATTGTGCTACAGGGGAGGGAGCGACTCTCGCGCTACTCCGGGGGTGGCCGGGGGAACTGGACACAGCCCCGCGCGCTCACCCAGCGGCCGTTGCGCGGCGCTCAGCGGGCCCGGGCGGGGCAGACACGGCCCCGCCGGGCAGATCCCCGGACACAGACAGGCGGAGACAGCAGGGGCTGAGCGCGGCGTCTCCGCCCTGGGGCGGGGGGGCGGTCTCAGTGCGGGCGGGGCCAGGCCCCCTCCTTACCCTTGATAATGGGGTGGGCCGGCGCCCCCACCGAGTCCCGTTTCCTGCCGGCGGGGAGCGGGTATCCCGCAGCTTTCCCCGGGGTGCCGGGGCCGCTGCTCATGTTGCCGCACTTCCAGCTCCGGCCGCAGCGGGGCGGCGACCACCGAGCTACCACATGCGCGCGCCGCGGATAGAGGGCGCGGCAGGAGCGCGGGGCTCTCGCTGAGGCGTCCCGGCGGTGTTACGTAGCTCTCCGCAGCCCGCTTTGGTTCTTAGCTTCTGCCTCCTTCCCAACGCCTCGGTATGACGTCACTTGGCTGCGCCGAACTCTGGCCTCAGAACTTAAACCCGGGCCGCCCTTCGTTAGGGTGAATGACTCGCGCTGCCGCCATGGCAACCGCGGCCCCCCTGTTGGATTCGGCAGAGTCGTGGAGAGTACACGCCCCCACGCCTGTGACGGTGGCAGCACCCAGTGGCTAAGCTGGGCCCGGGTACCTGTCCGCCACGCACACATTGGGTAGGCCCCGCCCCCGCTGTATCCCACCACGGCGTCGGCCGGCCTTGGTTCTGAGCAGCGCCTTCTGGCCCCAGCCTGGTTCTCCCCGTGCCACAGCAGCGTCCCGCCGCGGGGCCAGCCCCGTCCCAAGCTGGCCGGGAGGTGACGCCTCTCCCCAGGCCCTGTGACCGGTCCTGCTGACACAGCTCCTCATCCTGGCAAGGCTTTCTCACCCCAGACTAGTTCACTCCCTGCAGGGGGTCATCGCTCACCTGCTCAGTACAGCCGCCACAGACCAACAGAGTGCAAAACGGGTTTTCTATACAACAGCTGGGTGGCTGCAGCTTGAAATCTAAACAGCGCCACCGAAAATCGTACCAAAATGAGGGAATTCAGAGTACAGTTTCCCCCAGCAACCTTAACTCTGCCTTCTTGTGCCTATGCATTACAAATGGACCTTTATCAGGCACTGACAGAGTTTTTTAAAAAAGTACATAATGTATAGGGTTTTTTGTATTGTGCTGTTTAGTAAATAGCCTCTGTTGCAGTAGTCTGGATGCTTGTAATGAAATACCTTAATGTAAAATCATATGTAAGAGTAGTTTGTTTTTTAAGAAAAAATGGGACAATTTTCATCATGTATGAAATGGGATAGAAGGATGCTCATCAAATTTTTGATAGGGTCATTCAGGGAAACAAGTGTAAAGCTTCTGAGCCTCGCACTTTGATACATCTTTCTGAAGGCCAGGAAACTAAAATAATTAATACTGTGCTGACTGGATTTGTGCTACAGTGCCATGGGTGTGCCACTCACACACATCCCTCAACTGGTTGAACTTTCTCTTATTTGGGAAGGAGTCCTGGTTCAGGAAGTTATTCTGAGAAGTAGTCAGAAATATGTCTGTTTTTCCTGCCTCTGTAAGAGGAAGTGTAGATAAATCAGCTGATAGGTTCTCTATGTATTGTCTTCCAACAATAAAGAAACAAGAATACCTACCTCTTATAAAGCATTTGTCATCAGTACGTCTCAAAGAGCTTTACAATGGAGCTCAGTATCATTATCCTTATTTTACAAATAGGGAAACTGAGGTACAGAAAGGCAAAGTGAATCACCCAGCAGGCCAGTGGCAAAGCCAGGAATAGAATCTAGGTCTCCTGAGTTGCATGGTCCATGGTTTGTACATTAGGCGAACAGCAATCAATGGTGGTATGGTAATTAGTGTCACCATCTCGGAGTTAGCAGAGCCATGGAGAGTAAACACCCCCACAATTGTGACTCTATGGCACTGAGCTCCCCTATCCCGTGACTCCTTTTTGTTTAATGAATTTGTTTGCCTCCATTTTTCTTCTGACTGTCCCTTTCTATGTTAGCTTACTAGAAAGACAGCCTAGGAGGTTTGAATACCAGCTATTTTCAAAATTCATACTTTGATATTTTTTCAAACATAAATCTTCTGTTCATTCACCATCCAGACAAAAAGTGAATGAAAATGGATATAAGATATATGGTTATTTGTCTATGTGAAGTTCACAGGGTTTTTACATACATCCCTTTATAAGAAGTCCTAATTTCCCCTTTTTACAATACCATATCCATTGCCTAACTTGGTAAAGGAATGAAGAACACCCTTTAACTCTGTGATGCTACTCTTTGGTGAGCTGCCAGTTTCTTGGGAGAGGTACAGTCTGCACATCACCCCTGTTCCGCTCTGTGATCCCCACAGACAACAATGGTCAAAATATACAGAAAATAGCCAATAATACTAACTGTACCATATGATAACATCTTATGCAGAAAGAATAACTACATTTTCAGATTGCAGGCTACATTTGCAGGGCTGGAATTAAGAGAAACAGTCAATTAACTTGTAAACCGAGTAAATTTGATGAGGAGTACTGAACAGGGAATTTCACAGAGTGAGAGAATTAAGTATAGAATCTCAAAATGTCCTGATAACAGCATCTCTTCACACAATGTGAAGTATTTTTCCAGAAACACTCATAGTGAAAAACAAGTAGATGCATGGTCTAACAAAACAGAAAGCATATCTCAGAGGTGGGCAAACTTTTTGGCCTGAGGGCCACTTCTGGGTATAGAAATTGTATGGTGGGCCATGAATGCTCACGAAATTGGGGGTTGAGGTGTGGGAGGGGGTGAGGACAGGGGGTGTGGGCTCTGGGGTGGGGCCAGAAATGAGTTCAGGGTGCAGGAGGGGGCTCCAGGCTGGGGCAGGGTGTTGGGATGCGGAAGGGGGTGAGGGCTCTGGCTGGAGGTTCTCGCTCTGGGATGGGGCCAGGGATGAGGAGTTCAGGGTGCAGGAGGGGGCTCCAGGCTGGGGCAGGGGGTTGGGGCACGGGAGGAGGTCAGGGGTGCAGGCTCTGGGCAGCGCTTACCTCAAGCAGCAGCATGTCTCCCCCTCTGGCTCTTACGTGGAGGCGTGGCCAGGCAGCTCTGCGCGTTGCCCTGTCCCCAGGCACCGCTCCTGCAGCTCCCTTTGGCTGTGGTTTCCGGCCAATGGGAGCTGAAGAACCGGCGGTAGGGGTGGGGGCAGCATTCGGAGCCCCCCGGCTGCTCCTACGCGTAGGAGCAGAGGTGGGACATGCCGCTGCTTCTGGGAGCCGCGCGGAGCGGGGCAAGCCCCCGACCCCGCTCCCCGGCTGGAGTTCAAGGGCCAGATTAAAAGGTCTGAGGGGCTGGATGTAGTTTGCCCACCTCTGGCATATATATATAAAGTGGGTGACATTTAATAAACAACAAAAAGAAAAGGTCTCCAACTGTGGTATTTTAAAGCAATTTGAGACTATCAGTGTGATATTATTTTCAATAAACTTTTTCACGTTTAATTCAACTTGCATCTTGTTAACTTTTTCAGAGACTGTCTTTTTTGCATGTGTGTACAGTGGCTAGTAGAATTGGCCCAAATCCCTGCTTGGGCTTTTATGTACTACTGCAGTACAAATAAATAATAATAATAATAATTAATAATACATTTTTATTATTTGCACCAGATAAAACACCATACAGCATGCCAAAATAATAACTAAATACAATATTCTAAAGAGCTGGCCCATAACAATACCAGAGCAGCAGCAGCACTCGTACTAGGAACACCAGAGATCTGCCAAAGTAGCTGTAGCAGCTACTGTTACAATAGAAGAGGGGTGAAGCACAATGGTTTCATGTTCCCTCATTAGAAGATTAATTTGTGGCTTCACAAATAACACCCTCTCTGCCTGGCAAAAAGGTAACAAATATAATAGTATTATTTTAGGCCCATTTCCCCCCCTTCCATTACAACCCCTTTAAACTATTTTTGACAGTGAAGAAAGATGAAATAAGAGTTCAAATCTTCAAAAACTACTCTGAGATATTACACACTGCAAAGTACATTAAAAGAAAGGAAGTTTACTTCACGCACATTCCATTCATAGTGCATGTGTGCCCCATGACTCTTAGTTCAAGAGTCTTTTGTCCAGCTGTGTATGAGCACTGAGTGTCCTCATGCCCCACACCAAAGGCATAAAAAGGTAGAGTGGGCCAACCGCCATTCAATTTCCTCTCCACTGTAGAATCTTGGTTGGTGGTATAGGACTGAGATAAAGAGGATAGAGGGCAAGTTGTGGAATGTGCATATGCACAACAGCTCAAAGAACTCAAGTTACTGTACAAGTAAGTAACTTTCCTTTCTCCTTCAAGTGATTGTCCATGCGCATTCCATTTATGGTGACTCCCAGTCAGTGGACCAATGTAATCAAGATGGGAGCTTGGAGTCTTAAGAAATTAGAGATTGTAACCACCTTTCCAAACACACCATCTGATCTGCAGGTTTCACTGATATTGTAATGCTTCATAAATGTGTGAATAGGTCCCTGGTAGCTGCTTTACATATGTCTGCAACAGAAACATTTCTCAATAATGTTGACAAGGCTGCCTAAGCTCTGACGGAGTGAACTCTGAGAGAAGCACGAGGGTCCATTTTAGCCACTTCATAACAGGTCCTCACACAGTCAGATATCCATCTGGACAATCTCTGAGTTGAGAGGGGTTCACTTTTTATCCTCTCGCCAATGGAGATGAAACATCTGGGTGAAGATCGTAAAGATTTTGTTATTTGCAAATAAAATGCCAAAGCACATCTGACATCTAATGTATGAAGCAAAGCCTTTGCTTTAGAAGCATGTGGGTTCTGGGAAAATATAGGCAGGTGAAGCTGTTGATTCAAATGGAAGTCTGTGACAACCTTCAGTAGGAATTTAGGATGTTCCTAAGAAACACTGTATCTAGAAAGGTGACTAAAAATGAGTTTTCATACACAGATGTAATAATGAACATGTTGCCATCCATCCAAAGGGTGGACCCATTAGAGCAGAAAACACTAAATTGAGGTCCCATGGAGAGATCACTTCTCTATCTGGTGGTAACACCACAATAAGACTCTTCAAAAATCACTACAGTTGGATGAGAAAAAACTGTCCATCCCCTGGAGGATGGTGTGCAGAAATAGCAGTCAAACCAGGACTGAGCTAAGCGACAGGTTTTAATGTTTCCAATCAAGTAGGTATTCCAAAATATCAGGCACAGAAGTTTCTTGTGGATTCAAAGACCTCTGGAGACACCAGGAAGAAAACCTTGTCCATTTCACCAGGAAACGTCCGTCTTGAAGAATCTTTCCTACTGTTTAATGCAATATTTTGTATAGGAGATGAGCAGGACTTCTCTAAAAGTTTAACATCCCTCCAGTTGCCAAACCATGAGATGAAAAGACTTCAGATCTGGATGAAGGATCTTTTCTTCTCACTGTGAAAGCAATTCTGGAAGTGGAGGCTAAGTCTTTGACTGGCACACTGAAAAGTTCAGAATATTGAGGAACCAGAACTGTCTTGGCCTCTTTGGAGCTATCAATATCAGTTATCTTGCGCATCACTCTTGGAATCATTAAGACTGGTGGGTAAGCATAGATCAGGGCCTCCCAACCAAGAGATTAAAAAGGCATGATAGCCTGGCATCTGATAGCCTCTCAGATAAACGACCTGACACTTGTGAGTTGTGAATAGGCAGAAGAGGATGGCCCCAATCTGAAAAGAAATCCTGAAGGATCCAGTGTTTGATCTCCAACTCATGATTCGAGAACAGCCTTCTCAGTTTGTCTAGCTTTTCTGCAGGCCAAGTAAGGGTACTGCTGAGAGGGAGATCTGGTGCCTGATGCACCAATTCCATAACCTGACTGTTCCTTGCCATAATGGGGAAGATCTGACCTCTCCCTCCCCCATTTGTTGATATAAATCAGGGTGGTGTATTGTCCATCGTTATTTGGACAGATTGCTCTGGATGAGATGGAGAAAGGACTTGCAAGCTCTGAGCACTGCCCTGATGTCTACCAGAACGATGTGCATCTGTACTTCCCATGTGGTCCAAAAATCCTGAGCCTGTAGACCAGAGGTGGCCAAACTATGGCCCGTGGGCCACATCCAGCCCGCGGGACCCTCCTGCCTGGCCTGAGCTCCTGGCCCGGGAGGCTAGGCCCTCCCCCCCGCTCCCCGCAGCCTCTGCTCACTGTGCCGCCGGCGCAATGCTCTGGGTGGCGGGGCTGCGAGCTCCTGGGGCAGTGCAGCTGCAGAGCCTGGCTTGACCTGGTGCTCTGTGCTGCGCAGTGGTGTGGCTGGTTCCAGCCGGGTGGTGCGGCTGTAGGGGAGTTTGGGGTGGTGGTCAGGGGGCAGGGGTGTGGATAAGGTCGGGGCGGTCAGAGGGCGGGGAACGGGTTGAATGGGGGCAGGGGTCCCAGGGGGGCAGTCAGGGGCAGGGATTCTGGAGCTGTCAGGGGACAGGGAGCGAGGGGGGTGGATGGGGCAGGGGTCCCGGGGGGGCCATCAGGGAACGGGGGGGTTGGATGGGGCAGGAGTCCGGGGGGGCCATCGGGGCGAGAAGCAGGAGGGGTCGGATAGGAGGCGGGGGCAGGCCACCGTCTCCACTAACCGGCCCTCCATACAATTTCAGAAACCTGATGTGGCCCTCAGGCCAAAAAGTTTGCCCGCCTCTGCTGTAGACCATCCATGTGAGCTCTCCACCCCAAGAGTTAGGCATCCATCCTGGAAGGCTGAGATAGGCAAACCAGCCCCTGGGATCCAGATAGGGAATTATGGGTGCTAGCAGGACCATCCTGAACTTCAACCTGTGCATGAAGGTGTTGAGCCTTCTTACGTCCAAGGTGGGCCCCCATCCTCCTTTCTTTTTGGGATCAGGAAGTATTTGTTGTAAAATCCTTTTCCTTGGTACTGAGGGGGAACCCTTTTTGGGGCTCCAGGGGAAAGAAGCAAGAAAACTCCTTGAAGTTGTAGGTCCTCAGGAGATGGGTTCTTGAAGAGGCTTGGGGAATGGAGATGGGATTTGGCACAGTGTTATACTAGATATCCCACAGTAATTGTGTCCATAACACAATGGTTTGAGGGGGTAGGACCATTGGAGGACGATGTGTGCCTGAAGAAAGTCAAATGGTCCCTAAAAGGAAGGGTTGGGGTTTCTGAATCCCTGGAAATGCCTTGACATCTCGACTGTCCCATCAAAATGAGTGTTTTGGTACAGATATAGATTGCAAAGAACAAGCAGCAGAGGCAATCAGTCTTTTCCTGTGGAAATGTTGCCTGGTTTTGGGGTGGGAGGTGATCAGTCTCTGGTGAAAGAAGACCGTAAATAGTACCACTGTAGTACCTAAACTTTGGTACCATGCTGAGGTCAAGCTTCAGAAGTAGCCATACTAGACCTTGAAGTCTCACAGTGGTGTGCGGAAGCCACCCTTGTCTTCAAGGAAATCATAGTCAGGGACCTACTCTGGACTCTCCCCTGCTCTGTGTCTCTCTTGCAGGCAGTTTCTTGTTGACCTTCCAGATTTTGAAGCAGGAGATGATACTGAGGAGGCCTGGGAAGTTACAGACCTGGTATTAGCATTTTTAGGATCCAAAGCTGACCCAGGATCCAAAGCTGGTCTCATTGATTTGTGCATTAAGTAGATTTGGAGCTGAGCTTCCCTATTTTGTGGATCAGATGAGTGAGGACTTTCAAATGGCACATTTTCCAGGGATGTGCTACTGTCCCAATCAAAACAAACATTTTAAGTACTCATCAGGGGATTTTGAAGAAGTCTTCCTAATACCAGAAACAAATAGCTATTTCTGGTAAAATTAAACCCATTTCTAATAAAAATTAACAAAATGTCAGTGGGCAACAACTAACTGTACTATTTACAAATTGAAGAAAGAGCCAGCAGTTTGTTGAACAATGGATAGCAAGCAGCTCCATCTTGAAGCCAGGAGGCAGTGAGAGGAACTGAATGGTAGTTAGTCCACTCTGCCCTTTTATGCCCTTGTACGGGAAACAAGTAAACTCAAGGTGCATGTGTGGCTGCCACAGACATTGCTGGCTAAAAGACTCTGAATTTATGAGTGTGGGCTGCACTACAAATGGAATGTGCATATGGACAATCATTCAGAGATTGTTATGGTTGCAAAATCAAGCTCTCAAAAGCTAGATGCCAGAATTAAGGTTGCCTGTACAACCTTAATTCAGCCACCTTGCGTGTATGCATCATGATGGTCCTGCTTTGAGCAGGGGGTTGGACTAGATGACCTCCTGAGGTCCCTTCCAACCCTGTTATTCTATGATTCTATATATACAGTTGACAATTGACAGCATGGGAAGTTTCATTCTGAATGGTTAAAGTTTGGCAAGGAGATAAGCATCTAAAAACAAGGTCTTATAACTGGAAAGGTCAGGCAACCTTAAGGATAGGTGGTGCTCACCTATAATATGTGCAATTTAAAAGCTCTCCTATAATGTGCAATTTAAAAATGTTGTTCTTTATTCTCTAAGTATTGCATGTTCCATAAATATTATATCCCAAAGGCTATTGCCAGATTATTCTTGCCAGAGATAAAATATTATAAGCAAAAAATCTCTCATCACTTAAAGTCCTAGGAAGTTACAGGGGTTTCACAAGTAATAATAACTACAGCTACTTTGCACTTTTATCCAAAGATCCCAAAGCACATTACAATCATTAATTGATTAAATTATTATTGTGACTGCATTATTAACATCTACAGGATATTCTATTTGTTCTACTGATAATGGACAAAGCTGCTCAACTGATTTTCTCCCTGCTGAACCCTAGCAGCAGTCCTCTCAAGGTTCCACATTCTTTACATCTCTACTGCAAAAAAGCCCCAGGGCAGCAAGTCTCAGAGTCCAGGACAAGTGACTCGGGCTCACACTACTTGGCTAAAAATAGCGGTGTTGACGTTCCTTCTCAGTCTGGAGCCAGGCTCTGAGACCCTCTCCCCTCCCCCGGTTTCAAAGCCTGGGGCCAGCGGTCAGCCCGAACAGGAATATCTACACTGCTACTTTTAGCCCCATAGCCCAAGCCCCATGAGCCCAAGTCAGTTGACCCAGGCTCTGAGATTCGCTTCCCCAGGGTTTTGGGGGTTTTTTTGTTTTCAGTGTAAATGTACCCCGTGTGTCCCAGGCAAATTCAACCCCTCCTTGCCTCCAAGCATTAGAATCCAGCTTTCCCCTTATTTGCTAATGGGAAAATCCTGTAGTTGAAAGACCAAGAGTTTAGAACCACTTCATTTCTAGGACAGAATTTTTGTATCATGAACAATGTCAGGTTCTGAATTATAGGACTGAACCAAGGGCAAATATTGTGACAGATAAGTGCCTAAGTCTTCAGAGCTAGTATCCTGAAATTATCCCTGTTCTTTGTTTTGCTGTTTTCTTACCTTTAAAAAAATGCTTTATTTGCTGCTCCATGTTCCCCCTCCCACCTTGCTCACAGCCTTGTCTAACTTATTAACAAAGCATATTTAAAAAAATTAAGGGAGGCTGAAGGAGGTGATTACTATAAAAAGACAATATTTGTGGAGCCCTTACCTGTCAGTTTATAAGAAATAGTCATCAAGTCTTAAAAATATGGAAATATCTATGGCTTGGAGCATGAAAATCAACATATGTAGTCATCATGTATTTTTTGGAAGATTTACTAAACAAACTGTGTCATTTTTGCCTTGCAATAGAACCCGCTTTCTCTTTTAGGGATCATTGTGCCATTTGCTATTAGTGTTAGCAGCATTCTGGATTGCAAAATCTTCAGATTAACATGCTGAATCCTGTCATTTTTCCCACAGGCTGTCTAGCAATAATAATGCACTAAAGGATTGTTTCATCCAAGTGGCGGTGTCCAAGTCAAATGCTGGCAACAGGCAGGGAAACCCAAACCTGTTGAGGCAGACTTCTCCTGAGATACAAGGAATTGAAATGACATCCCTTAAGAGAAGGGGGTGGGGGACATACTTTATGTGAGCAGAATAAGTCCATGGGCTGCATCTGTGATGGAAGACTGAGACTGCAGTCATGATAGTTGGAAGTTTGTGGGCCGTGATGCTGATCCTGGTCAAAGCAGGCCTGGGGCTGTACTGTTTGGAGTAGTGCCTTGTCAGATTAGCTGTATGGCTACTGTATTTGATGCTCAACCTGGACAGACAGGCCTGCCAGGCAGAAACTGCTCAGGCAGATGATGTTAGGGAGGACAAAAATTATCCACTGCAAGACTAAGAAGACAGATGACACCCAGCAGGAACAGCAAGCCAAATCTGCAGAATCCACAATACAGCTGGCTAGCCTTAGGCTACCTGCCTCTTTGAAGTGGAATAGACATCACCGAAGAGCTGTCAAATTAGATCACCAGGCTGGAAACGCTAAAAAAGATTAGCTCTTCCAATAGAGAAGGGAAAGTTTAATAGATCAAAATCGTCCTAAAGGGGCCAAGGTAATGTGGGAGGGGAAAGGGGAATCCTTAAGATGTAACAACAATAAAAAAATACTAACTTCCCTCCTCCCTGCCCAATAAAAGATGAGCTTGGCAGTGTTCTGCAATAAAAGGAATGATTATAGTCACTACCAGTACATGAAATAAAGGCAAAGTCTGCAGGAATGTGAGCACAGAAGCAACAAGTAATTATTACTGCACAATCAAATTCTCTTTGCTATCTATGATATCCCTATTTATTACTCTAGAGGTGGGACCCACAGTGTTATAAATCCAGTACACAAGACATGAAGCCCCTGTGTGGATCCAAAAGCTTTGTTCAGCCACGAAATATATGATGGCAACTTTACACCCATTGCTTTTGCAATAAAATTCACCCTGAGCTCAAAGAAGGGCAAGGAGTATAATTCAGTTTCAATAAATTAAGAATAAAATGAAGATTGCTTAATACATAGAAGTGTGCTCAGATGTATGGAGAATATGAAACTTACATCTCCAGTAACAGACAGCAGTAAGATGAGCTAAACATGGATGCTAAGAAGAAATATTGGTGTTTGGGGGCAAAAGATAAGTGTACTAATCCATCAAACAGGCACATCTCCACAACTTTTATATTGTCGATAAAGACCATGAAATATACCTGAGTTTAAAATAAATAAATGTTGAAATGGAAAAGTAGAAGGGAAAATGAACAGGTATATACATTATGTCTCATTTTAACAGTATCAATAAAATAGCACAATTTTATTTACTTATTAGTTTATGTACACACACATATAAGAACAATTTATGGCCACACTAGTGCAAATGTAGTTGTGGGAGGGGCATAGCAAGCCCCCTTCTCCCACTAGCACATCCATGCAGCAGATAACCATTATTCAGCTGCAGGAAGCTGGAAAGCACAGGGGAGAGAAAAGATGCTAGTGTCCCCAGAGACCTGTATAGGTAGAGACATAAGTTGACCCCTTCGAACTGGGATGGGTGTCCTAGGTGAAGTTTTTGATGCATCTGTAGATATTCCTATCAATCATTATTATCTATGGGTCTACCTCCAACTTTCTCTGGTAGTTCTCTCTGCTAACACGCTTGTGAGTTACTTGCCTTATTTTTTTGCAATTCGCAGCTGTGGGGAGCAGACCCTTTCGACAAAGATAAGGGGGAGTGACCCAGTTCCAGAACCCTCTTCCCTACATGCTCCTTTTGTGCATGTTGTTCCTTTCAGAGGCCAGGTCTACACGAGGAAATTAGGTTGGTATAGCTTCATCACTCAGAGATGTGAAAAATCCACACTCCTGTGTGACACAGTTAAACCAATCTAATCCCCAATGTAGACAGCGCTAGATTGATGGGAGAACTTCCCCATTGACATAGCTACTGGCTCTTGGGGAGGTGGAGTACCTACGCTGATGTTAGAAGCCCTCCCATTGGCGCAGGTAGCATCTTCACTACAGCTTTTTCGGTAACTTGCTTAAGTGGACTGTGGGATGAACTTCTTTTTAGTTAACCAGAAGAGATATCTATGCAAACTAGTTTCTGTGCACACAATTGGGACATACTGTGGTGGTTGGTGGGACAGATGGAACACAACAGAAAGAAAATGGAGAATGATGAAGAAGGAAGGAAATCATGAAAAGTGAGCATGTTATACTACTACTGTGACTTAATGTTGAGATTATGTGCCCCTCTAGTTGCTGCCCCAGTAACTATGACAGCTTATTATTTACACACAGCAACAGAGTTCTTCTTAGCTCATGCTTTGGTGCCAAAGGACTCATATTTTGATCCCTGTTGATGACCATTGTGTCTGTTGTGGGGGGTCATGACCATGAATGTGGTCATGATTGTTATATGATGCTGTTTCCTGAACAAAAAACCTAGACTGGTTTCATAATTATGTGGAGTCCTCCATCCTCTTACATCTCTCCTTTCCACTCATCTCCTCAAGTCTCTTCTTTCCTTCCCTACACACATTACATAGTCACATATTTAATTTGATTTGTCCTGTAGATTGGAATGAAGAAACTCCTCTCTCAGACTCCCAAAAGCAGGATCTGGTCTGACTACCCATACAAAATTAAATTACATGTAAAGACTAAGGAAGTAAATCGTATATAATTATGTATTTCTAATATACCAATGGGGTACCTGATCACCAATTTCAACTTTGTCTGAAAGTGGTGATCATCAGCCTGATTTTGGTCCCCTGGGAGTCTGGGAATCAGAAGTACACAGTACACTGAGGCGGGGAGCTCCAATGATGCCCCCATACCCCCTCACTTGGGCCAAAATGTTGAAAGGTCTCAATTCTGCCTTCTTCCTGTTCTCCTCCTCTCATGGTATTGCTCTACTACCTACCCCAATAAAGGAGAACTAACAATTTAAAATGCCTTGTTCAAAAATTTTAAGTAACACATAACTTTCAAACACCTGAACAGCAAATGAACTTTTCTTGTCTGCATAGTAAACACTGGCATTTTTATCTGTTTGAATAATCAAAGTGGTGCTTTCCGTGCCTTCTTGGTTGCAAAGATTTGAACTGCTTCCTGCTGAAGGTCCACAGTCTGGGCTAGCTCATGCTCTATTGAGATGGTTGCAAGGCCGACCAGCCTCTCCTGTGTCAATGTGGAGCGTAGATGTGTTTTTATTAACTTCAGCTTGGAGAAGCTGCGTTCTCCACTGGCAACTGTTACAGGAAGTGTTAGAAGTATGCACAGAGCAACAAAAGCATTTGGAAAGAGGGTGGTCATCTTATCTGTGCACATATATTCCAGAACAGCCTTTGGAGTTGATCCTGCTGAAATGTATCTTGAAAGGGCTTTCAGTTCATCACCTAAATCACTTGCATCAATATCGCGCATGTTATCATGTGTCAACACTGTCTCTAGTGCCCTGCATTGCTGGTGTAGGTCTTCTTCAGGTATAGTGAGGAGTTTTGGAATATCATACAACATCTCAAATATACTGCTTTGTTCCTTGAGCTGCATGAAACATTCTTCAACTGACTGTATTGCACAATCTAGCACCCAGTTAAAGAATTCAACTTTGAATTGTTGTTTGAGGTCTCTTATGGGATTATCCCATGCCTCGTAATCAAAATGTCTTCTTCGGTGACTCTTGTATTCTTGAATGGGTGGGAAAATAGCTTCAGTGTGAAGTTCCTCTGCCAACTTCTGTGCACTCTTCAGAACGTTTTGGAATCCCTCATCTGACCAGTAACACTGTAGGTCTGACTTTGCTTTGTCCAGTTGTTCCATTGCTCCAGATATATCAAGGTCAACACCTTGGAGTCTCTTGCTTACAACATTTATTTCAAACTGTATGTCATGCCACAACACTAAGCCACACAGAAATTTGAAGTTATGTATGTTTCTGGTGATTCCATTTCCCTCTGTCACTGTTCTCCCACAAACAGTTCTTGTCATAGCATTACCCTCCATAATGGCATCATCTATCTTCCCAATTGGTGTTTGATAGGCTTTATTGCCTCCACTCGACTTTCCCGTCATGTGGCATTCAGTGGTTTAAGTGTCAGAGAGGATGTTTCCAGATGTTGCTTCAAAATTTGCCATCGATGAGTTGATGCAGAGAAAAATACATAGATGCTTTGAATTACATTAAAAAATTCAGCAGTCTCACTAGAAGCTGATGCTGCATCACTGACCACCAAGTTCAATGAATGAGAACTGCATGGGACAAAAAAAGCTCAAGGGTTTAACTCTCGGATCCGTGTCTGCACTCCTCTGTTCTTTCCTCTCATGTTGGCACCATTATCGTAGCCCTGACCTCTCGTGTCAGCTATTGCAATTCCCGTATCTTCCAACTTTTTAAGAAGCACATTTGTCATACTAGCTCCTGTAGTATCATCAGGGCCGGCTCTGGCTTTTTGGCCGCCCCAAGCAAAAAAAAAAAAAAAAAAAGGGGGGGGCCAGAACGGCAAAGCAAAAAAAACAAAAAGAAAAAACCAGTGATCTGTGCGCTGGAGCGTGGGTGCAGGGGGACCGGCTAGCGGGGGGGAGGAGGAGGGAGCGGGTGGGAGAGAGAGAGAAGGGGGGCGCCCAGGGCTACAGCGGGGCGCTGCCACGCGGCCCCTCCCGCTGTGCCGCACGCCGCCTGCCGGGAGGGCTCCGCTCCGGTCGGTGGGGAGGGAAGGACGAGGACTGCCCTGCCGGGCTTGCTGCAGGGCGCTCCCGTCCTCCACGCCGCCGCCCCCTACAGGGTGGCCGGAGCGGAACAACAACAACAAAAAAAGCGGCCATGCCGTCCTAGGATTGGGCGGAATGCCGCCTCGTTCAATCTGCCGCCCCAAGCACCAGCTTGCTCGGCTGGTGCCTGGAGCCGGCCCTGAGTATCATCAATGTCAATAAATTCTAGAAAATGCTCTCTGACAGTCACCATTGCAGGGACATTTTCACTAGGTTCTGTTGTTGTTACAAAACGCACCATTAAAGTCATTTGTTCTGTATAGCTGATGTCAGGTGTGCAGTCCAGAATAACAGAGTAATATCTTCCTGACTTCAGATCTGCCACAATCTTCTGTTTGACTTTTGTTGCCAGTAACTGTATGATCTCATTTTGAATTGTTTTTCCAAGGTAGTGGTGTGTGTACATTTCTTGGGTGGTGACTCTTCTTAGATGCTCCTGGAGTACAGCATCAAACTCAGCCATCAGCTCCACAATTTTAAGTTTCCATTGTTTGGCACATACAGCTGCTCTGAAGTGCCATGCAGTGCTAGGTTTTGGATAGCAAGCATTCTCACAATGGTAATGAGCCTTTTCAGAACATTTGCCAGTAAAGAGACTCTGATGCAATCTTCTCCTGACGCTGATCATCTATGGTGGCTCTAGCAGGGTGGTCACCCGCTCTTGTCTTAAAAGGCTTAAAATAGCCCAGGGAGAGGGCTGTGGCAGGGAAGGAAAAGTGGGGCTGATTGGGAAAAGCAGCCTCAGCTGGGGGCCACGCCCCAATCAGACCAAGGCTGTCTTAATGAGGGCCCAGCTGGCCCTTATAAGAGGGTTGGGGCCAGAAGCCAGAGACAGAGCCTCTCTCTAGTGGTAGAGAGGGAAGGGCCTGGCTGCCTGGAAGCTGAGAGGATACCAAGACTGGAGCAGGGCTGGAAGAAGGCCAGAGGAACTGGGGAGCTCCGGCCTAGAAACCCCCCCAGGCTGCAGGCCTTGTTAAAGGCCAGAAAAGGGTACTGTAGGGCAGGGCTCGGGGAAGGCCCAAGGAGCTGGGGAGCTCTGGCCTAGAAATCCCCCAGGCTGCAGGCCTTGTTAAAGGCCAAAGAAGGTACTGGGGTTGCAGAGGGCAGCCCAAGGGTAGGCAGAGGCAGCAGGTCCAAAACCCTCCTTGCCAGTGATGAGTGGCAATTATACTGCAGTCTGCCCCAGTGAACGGGGGCTAGATAGTGACTGGCAGTAGCCAAAGCCTGAGGTGAGGTGGGGCTAGAGGGTGGGGGTTCCCTGGGGAGGGGAGACGCAGATCTGTGGGGGTACTGCCAGGGAGCGGCACCCCGGCCTGAAAGGGGCATTGGAGTCCATGAGGGACTTGCTCCCAGCAGCAAGCGGGACACCGGCCTGCAGAGGGCGCTCCTGGGTCGAAGAGCTAATTCCCAGGATGACTGACAGGAGGCGCCACAGGGGTGAGTCCTGCCACGTTACAGTGGCCTTTAACCTTAGTCTCATCTCAAGCTCTTTCCACCCATGGAAAGTTCTCTGGTGATTTGCTGCCTTTTCATGGCATGCCAGATTTCTAGCCAGATTTTTCCAGTCCTTTGTTCCTGTAGAACCCAATGTGGCTGGAACATTAGACTGGAAGAGTTTGCAACAAAAACAGTATGCAGTATTCTGGGTTTTTGAGTACATAAGCCGTGGCCTCGCTACTTTGTCACCATTGGGGATTTCATGCCAGTAATGTGTTGCATGGAAACTTCTATTTTCATTGTCTTTTAGGGAACATGAAGTTTTTCACTTGCTGTGGCCCATGCAGTATAAGGCCTCAGGCTACTGCTCAAGTGGGTCCACAGTCCTGGATCATCTAGACTTAAGGAACTAAACTCAGCAGCAGCTGTTTCTTGCACCTCCACCACACTCTTCTCTGATCTACACTTTTCTTCAGGAATGTGCATGGTTACATCCATTTGAGATGGAGATATGGATGCTGCAGTAGCTGCCAGGTCACCTGCACTAACTGGAAGATCAGGCATCTCCTCACCACTCACATCCTCACTGGGGCCGGAAGGCTCACCGTGAACATTTGTGTCTATGTATCTCAGGAGAGCTCCTTCCTGCTTAGATAGAAAAGCTTCCTTTGCTTGCTTTCTTTTTCTGAATGCTGCCCCAGAGGAGCGTTTTCTTCTTTCACTCATGACTGCTGTTCTGTGCCAGCGATAGTGGCTCTCAACACTCAATTGAAGGGGACAAATAAGCAGGCTGGTAGCAGGGCCTGAGTGAGGGAAGATATCAGCATCTTCAGGGCCTAACTGGCTCCTACTACTTCAGTTGACTGCCTGTTCTCCTCAAGTGGGTTCAGGGAAGCAGCAGGAAACAGGAAGCTCCCTGAGAAGCTGCTGTTAATCAGTCCAGGCTCCTGGGGGTGCTAGAGAGGTACATCAGAGGCTCCTCCTCCTCTCTCTCCCTGCAGCTCCTGCTGCTTTCTGCTATTCCCTCTCATCTTTTCTCCTGCCTGCCTGTTATGTCTCTTGTGCCCTCCTTCCTCCAGCACAGCGTGACAGATTTTCGTTACCAATCTGCCTGGGCCCATAGTTGATCAGGCTTGGACCACAGAATCTTTTTGGGGAGGAGATGAGGAGGCACACCACACATCTGAATTTTAAAGCTTTATTGATAAAATAACAGTGGAGAGTGCTGGAAATGCTTCCACATCACTCAAAGGAAGGAAGAAAGTGTTAATGCCCCAAGCCCTAACCCACTTTCATACTCGCACCACGCACAACCCAGACTGGCCAAGTCTAGGTGTAATGTCAGAAGAAGCGGGGAGGGAGGGTGGACGGGGAGTGCTGTCCTGGGCCCAGGTCATCCAAGAATCCGCTGTGTTCTCCGAATTGCTCCAGCTCTCGGGAGGGTTTTTAAGTCCTGGGTTCCTTTGGGAGTGTCGTCATCCAGGGCCCTCTGTGCCTGGTGCTCTTTGTACCAATCCCAATCGGCTTGCTGTGGCCTTCTCAGCTGCCCAAAACACAGCGGCTCCAGGGACGCCTGGCTCGGCGCCCCCCTTTTGTCATCTCGTTTGTGTTTTCACACTTTGCTGGTTATCTTCTTTAGTTGGCCTTGCTGGTTTGCAGGTCTGGGCAGTAGGATTCTTCTTTCTCACAGCTGCTCGGAAAATGTTCAAACCCCTGTCTTTCTTGGCTCGCAGCCAAGCCTTGGCTGTGAGCTGTGTCCTTGGGCTGGCTGGGGCCAGCTCTTATCTTCGGATTCAGCTAGCTGGAGTGTTGAATTGATTCGTTCTCTGCTCTTTTCTTTCTCCCTTCCCTCTTGGCCTCTCGTACCTGCTGAGAAAACTTCCACTCCACACTCCCACACCTTTGACCCTCCCCAAAATGCTTTGCGATGCTTGCAACAGCGTTAGCCACATACAATGCTGATCTGCCTTCCCTGGGGACTCCCTGAGGGAGGGGGCCATTGGGGTGTGACATTCCCCCCCCTTGACCCTCAATCAACATTTTGTTGGGAGGGGTCACCACTTAAGTTTCCACCCTCTTCCTCCCCCTCCCCCTGCTACAGTGGCAAGGGTTACTGTTGGTCTTCTACCTAAACAGCAATACAGTATGCACCAAATTGTTAGGACAGCAACAATTGCATACACCAGCCAATAATGACTTTTGGCTTCATTAGTAACATAGCATAACACATTTCCTTGTTGGCATAGATGCCCCACTCGAATGGCGGTGGCAAAGGCAGCTTTCTCCTGGTTAAACGTGTGTTGTAACACCGTGAAGGAGGAGGCATCTGTCTGGAATACTGAAAGCTGCTCTTGGATGTGTGCCAACGGCAGAAACACATTGGGTGTTATCCATAAACAATTAAACACAACATAGTTAGAAACATTAACAGTCTGTTGCATAACGACGGGCCAGTGCACTGAAAAAGTTTGTGTTCATGATCTTAACAGCAAATTGAAAGGGGTTGATGGTTCTCCAAACACCCACAGAGGTATTGGTAAACACATGTGCTGCAGTGGGGGCATATCCCGATGCCTCCCCTTCCCTACAGATGTGTTGACCCACCTCATAAAAGTGGCCTGGCATTGCCTTCTCTTTACACATTATTTGAGAGGGCTCCATAGGCCACAGCTGCCAAGTGTTGCCCTCTGCAATCCATATGTGCTGATAGTCCAGGGACGCAGTCAGCACCTCTCGCTTAGCCGTGTCATTTGGGGGAGCATCCACCTCCCACATGTCACGATGGACCACCCACTCCAAGAGGCAGCCTTCCCAGATGCCTGGTTGGATTTTCATGGCAGGGGCCCATACTCCTTTCATGGGGCCGAAAGCGGTGAAGGAACAGGCTATGCCTGTGCATTTTCACTTAGGGAGCCTCCAGAAGTGGCGAAAAGGCCATTGTTCCTGGGGAATTCCTGTGTGGGCATGGATTTCCCCGGGCCAGACTCCATGGAGCACATTCTCCTGGATGCTACGGACTTATTGGGTTAAATATTGCTGGAGCTGGGAGCATACCGAATTCCATGCTAATTGATCCCCAGCCTCAATTATGGTCTTAATTAGTCCCTGTAAGGTATCCCGCGTGTGGAGGGCCAATTCGGCAGTATGTTTTAGGGCGGCAGTAGCCACTGTAAGATGGGTAAGGTCCGCACTTGTTACCAGCCCCATGGCTTTTTTTTTTTTAATTGTTCCAACCGTTTATCTCTCATGGGCCCTTGCTGAATATTCCAAATACTAGCTGCCGCATTGGCCCTGTCCCACAAGGAGCCCACTAGGGTCTGCCTTTTCCGGGGGGGAAGCCACATTTGGGTAAGGAGGGCAAGTTGGAGGGTGACCCTCCCCAGGTACAATTGGGGAGGAAGGTTGGGACTTGGAAGTGTTCCAAAGGCAAATGTTGGGTGACTGCCTCCCATTTGGTGACTGGTAAAATTTGCCTCCATACATGCATTGCATTGCAATGAATGATTTTGCAGGCCTCTCGTACCTGCTGACAAAACTTTCACTCCGCACTCACACACCGTTGACCCTCCCCAAAATGCTTTGTGATGCTTGCAACAGCATTAGCCACGTACAATGCTGATCTGCCTTCCCTGGGACTCCCTGAGGGAGGGGGCCATTGGGGTGTGACAACTCCACCATCTCTGTGCATATAGAGCAGAGAGAATACATATGCACCAGCAGCAGACACAATTTTCTACACTCTGGGTCCTAGCGGTGCCCCCGCACAGTCTGGCACCTGAGGCGGTCACTTCAGTTCGCCTCATGGTAAGGCCAGCCCTGGAAGTACAGTAAGTCAAGCCAGCATGATAAATGGATGTTTAAGTGCACACTAACAATGATCACATTTATTCTTCTACTGAATTCTTCAATTATTGAAAGGTTTTCATGCAGTGCTATCACACCATATGGCAGCAACCTTAAATCCCAGAGGCACATACTTAAAAGACCATAACATGTCAGGCCCTTGAATAAATTGGATCAAACAATTATGCAATAATAATAATAATAAGCAATGATGAGATGCATTAAACAAGAGTGTCATTGTTTATGAAATGCTGTGAAAATAAATTCATCACATCATTATGGTCATCATCATAATCATCAGTTTGTGAAGCAACAAAACAAAGTAAAATACCATCACACTATTTATTGCACCCTTAAGCGAACAGAAGTTTAAAAAAGGGAAAGGGGAGGGGAAAAGGAAAAACTACAGCACTTTTATTGAGGTTTAGTGAGTGTATAATGAACTATTACAAAACAGAAGCAGAAGGACAAGGAGTAACTGTCTTTAAAGAGTGGAGCATTTATCCATCTGCATTCCATACAGAATTATCAGAATGTCAATTTCACAAAGATCATCTACATTAATAAATAAGCATCAGCTGTACATCATGTGAAGGTTAATTTTATCTTTAAAAATGTACCCCATACAACCTTAAATAGGCTAAGCTGCACTATTCGTCATGTTTTCTCAACATTCTCTTATAAGCCTAATTGCCTCTAACAATCTAAAATATAAATAAACATAGAAAATAAATCAATATGATCTAATTCTATCAGCTTTTTCTTAAGGCAAAAGTACTACTAACCCATCCTTTTTCACTCCATTCTGAAAAAAATCCTAAGTGGAGAATAAAAAAAATCAAGTATTCTAACCGTGCTTATAATGTTGAAGTTAGAATATGTGCTACTTGAGCAAATGCCTTTCCAGCCATTGGGAATAATGTTCATTTTACTAATTCCCTTCTAATTCCCACATTTCTAGGCACATTTTTAAGACAGAGTGACAACAGAATGATACATAATCACCTTTATTTACTGTATTAGTTTTCTGGTAATATTTGTGATATTTTTAACCTTTTATTCAGTATGATGGTTGAACCTCCTCCATTTCTGAGAGGAACTAAAACTGACAACACATGCTGGAAGGTGTAGGATGGTGGGAGAGTGCTGGATCCATGCAATGCAGTCAAGATGTTCAAGATGATGTGGAAGCTTCTTTGGGGATCCAGGGAAATTTGAGAATAAGAGTGGATGGAGATGGAGTAGAGCCACAATTCTGTAGCATGTTCTCCTCCAAATATCTGAATGGGCATTAATATTGCTCCAAGCAGCATTAACTCCTCTGGTTTGTTTCTGCAGCTGCTACTAGACAGTCATAGGTAGGGCCTTACCAAATTCATGGCTGTGAAAAACGCATCGCAGACTGAAATCTGGTCTTTTGTGTCCTTTTACCCTATACTATATAGGTTTAATGGGGGAGATCAGCACTTCCTGACCCAAAGGGAGTTGTGGGGCAGGGTCACAAAGTTATTGTAGGGAATTGCGGTATTGCCATCCTTACTTCTGCGCTGCCTTCAAAGTTGGGTGGCCAGAAAGCGGCAGCTACTGGCCAGGCGCTCAGCTCTGAAGGCAGCACCCTGCCAGCCGCAGCACAGAAGTAAGGGTAGCAATACCATACCACTCCACGTTTACTTCTACGTTGCTGCCTTCTGAGCTGGGTGGCTGGAGAGTGGCAGCTGCTGACTGAGGGCCCAGCTCTGAAGGCAGCAGCACAGAAGTAAGAGTGGCAATAACATACCATGCCATCCTTCTGCGCTGCTGCTGGTGGCAGCTCTGTCTTCAGAGCTGAGCTCCCAGACAGCTACTGCCACTTTTCAGCCACCTAATTCTGAAGGCAGTGCTGCCGCCAGCAGCTGTGCAGAAGCAAGGGTGGCAGTACCGCAACCCCCCCAGAACTCCCTTTTGGGTCAGGTCCCTTACAGTTACAACACACTGAAATTTCAGATTTAAATATCTGTAATCATGAAATTTACAATTTAAAAAATCCTATGACCGTGAAAGTGACCAAAATGGACCGTGAATTTGGTAGGGTTCCAGCACAAAGTGCGGTGTGGTAGAGAGCCGGCTAGAGGTTCTGTAATTTGGAGGGTCAGGTTCTTGTGGAAACCTGGAATCCAGGGGTTAAGGCCTACACCCACATCTCTTTTGCAGTATAAACCCCTCCCACATCTTCTGCCCTGTTTCTCCCTATCCCCATCCCAGCTTCTAACCCCATCCCCACACCTGTTCCTACGTTCTATGGTTCCTGCCCTTTCCTCTCCAATCCCATCTTGTTCCTATTTCCACCCTCCCACCCTCTAATTTTCCCCACATCACCTCCATATTGGTGCACATAAAATTCATGTGGTGGTGCTGGGGCCGAGGGGTTTGGAGTGTGGGAGAGGGCTCAGGGCTGGGGCAGAGGGTTGGGGTGTGTGTGTAAGGGCTCTGGCTGGGGGTGCAGGCTCTGGGATGGGGCCAGGGATGAGGAGCTGGGGCAGAGGGTTGGAGTGCAGGGGGGATGAGGGCTCCAGCTGGGGGTGTGGGCTCTGGGGTGGGGCTGGGGATGAGGGGTGTGACGTTATTGATATAATCTGGGACCATATAGAACATGGTTGCAACCAAAGTCCTGTATAAAGGGGGTCAAATGAGGTGTCTAAGACAAGGTTATGGTTTACTGGTTATAATTATGCTGTCTATATGTGTGTATCAATTTTGTAATTAAAGTTCTAAATATGGGCTCTAAACTGTCTGTATTTCAAACTTATGCTATGCTTCTGGGAAACATCCCAGACAAGTTGGTGTTAGCTCTGCCTAGCCTGCTTGATGGCCCATTAAGGACTATCAGCTATACAATTGACCCATTGAGAGAAGGCAGATACGCCTTGCAACTCAGCAAAGTATGCAGGGACTGGCCCATGTGACTCCAGACTCCATTTTGCTGTAATTTTCTACAGTAAGGACAAAGAGGTGTTCTTACACCTGGAAAGGACTATAAAAGGCTGATGCCTCTCCTCCATCTTGTCTTCAATCCTGCTTCTTACCTCTGGAGGGACTTTGCTACAAATGGAAGCTCTACACAAAGGACTGATGACCCATCCCAGCTGTGGATGGACTCCAGAGACTTGATTTGAATCTGCAGTTTATTCTATCACTGCTACAAGCCTAAACCAAGAACTTTGCCATTACGGTATGTAATTGATTCCATTTAACCAATTCTAGCTCTCATCTATATCTTTTTCCTTTTATGAATAAACCTTTAGATTTTAGATTCTAAAGGATTGGCAACAGTGTGATTTGTGGGTAAGATCTAATTTGTATATTGACCTGGGTCTGGGGCTTGATCCTTTGGGATCAGGAGAACCTTTTTTCTTTTACTGGGGTATTGGTTTTCATAACCATTTGTCCCCATAACAAGTGGCACTGGTGGTGATACTGGGAAACTGGAATGTCTAAGGGAATTGCTTGTGTGACTTGTGGTTAGCCAGTGGGGTGAGACCAAAGTCCTCTTTGTCTGGCTGGTTTGGTTTGCCTTAGAGGTGGAAAAACCCCAGCCTTGGGCTGTAACTGCCCTGTTTTAAGTGATTGTCCTGAATTGGCACTCTCAGTTGGGTCCCGCCAAAACTGCATCGTTACAAGGGGTTTGGGGTGCAGGCTGCCCTGGGGCTACGGCAGGGGGAGAGGACTCCCCCCAGCTCTCTGCCCCCACAGCAGCACCTGGGCTGGGGGGGGGAGAAAGGCGCCTCTCCCCCAGCCGTGGCAGGTCCGGGCCACCTCTTCCCCGGCCATGGCAGGTCCGGGGCTAGGGCCCCTCTTCCACGGCTGCGGCAGGTCCGGGGCTGTGGAGGAGAGGCATCTCTCCCCGCTGCAGCCTGAGCAGCTGTGCGTCATTTAATAGGCTGCTTTGCCACCCCGCAGCTTAGAGGGAACTTAGCTCCCATCCCAGCTTTTGCCTGTCACCCCTTCCCCAGTTCTTTCAGACATAGCAAAAGGCACATCCCTGACAGCAGGAAGAACACTGCCAAATTCCATGTTCCTGATCCAAAGCATGGGGGTGCTAAGAGTTTCCCAACGAAACTGTTGGAAGAATTATTTTTTTTAAAAGAGCAAATACAATGTATTTTTCCCTAACTCCATTCTTGGAAATGGGTGAACCATTTTACCTGAAACTCCTAAAAAATTTAGCCAGAGGCAGACATCCAAACATGGATAATTTCAGCCCAGTTTGAATTTGGCAAAGCTCTGAGCAATTGAAAACAGGGTCCTATACTGGGAAGTGTTGTGTAATCTTTGTTATAGATGTTGCAAACTATGCCACCTATAATTAATAATGAGCTTCATCATCCTGTTCTGTGATAAAATCAGCAAGAGAGAGAATTTTCCAAATCCCTGTGAGGATCTCTCAGTTCACCCAACATCAGTCTGTAGGAGTCCGCTTCCTCCCACTTCGAAAAGGCCACAGGGGCCCACTGCTGATCCCAGAGGATCCACAGGATGCCAGACATTCACTTGGGACCCTGTTCCTCAGGCCTCCCCTCATCCTGCATTCTTGGTAGTTTTGCTCCACTGGGATTGCACCAGGGAGACTCTTGACTGTAACTGGTCTCAAATTCCTTAGGGAGGTGAGGGTTAGAAGATGTATAGAAAAGGCAATAGTGTTTGTGATGCTGACAGACCAGGTGCCAGCTCATGTCAAGGCCCCTAGGTCTCAAGTGAACACTGACATACATAGCTGGAACCAGTCTGGCTCACATATGTTAGTATTGTTAAAATAGGTATTAGAGTTCTACAAATGCATTTAGACTTTATGGAATGCTTGTAAGTTGACACATACATAAATCTCACTTATAATATTTGTATCCCATGTTACAAGGTAATATGTAAGTGTTTGATCTGTAACTGTAAATCACCAGTCAGGAGAGAAGCATTACCAAGTGTGAAATACTAGTTTGCCATAGGTTTTTCTCCCCTGCCCAACAAAAGAAGGCCCATCAACACCAGACAAACCATTGTGGAACAGCGGAGAAAAGACTGTTGATTGTCTCTCCCCTCCCTCCCCCCCAATGAAGAGGAGAGGTGCAACTGAATTCCTCCCAACAGCTGAACTTGCATCTTGAAGCAGAAGGGAGGGAGGAATAAAAGGCCCTAACAAAGATAAACTATCTTTGTGCTGCTTGGACTCTGGGGGGCAAGGGTTACTAAGCATAAGCAAGAGATCCCCAGTAGTTGGCCTGGGTAAACCCTAAAGGACAGATAGTGCTTGCTTATTATAGAAGCTTCTATTACCTTTTGAAACTTCAGACTGGAACTCATTTGTATGTATATATGTTTACCTGCTTTAACCTTGTAAATAACTTAATAAATCTTTAGACAGTTTATTATAGTTGTGACATTGCACTCTATATGATTTTATGAAAGTATGCTGATGAATGTGAATATAATGTAACTAAAATATGCTTCATGCAAAAGGTCTCTTGTAAGGTATCATTACAAAGCTTATAATCTACTGAGTGTGGTCATCCTATTTGTATAAATGTATCACTCTTGTATCCTAAACTAAAAATATGAAATATAACTGAGGGCCTATTGTAATTATGCAAAGTGTGGGCCATTGATGGTGGTTTGGAATCTTGATGGCTCCCATCAGCCAGGACAATTGACTGTGGATGGCTCTGTTGGCAGGTAGGCCTTCCTGTGAGTCAGGCTGGGAGGAATGAAGGCTTGGGGACTTACAGTGACATGTGATCATGTCACCTGAACTGGAATCCATCTTTAACCTGGTGTTTTTCCATTGAGGAGGGGTGGGAACCCAAAGGGACAAAGGATTCCCACCTTATACAAAAGATATATAACTGGGTAGAACAGAACAAAGGGGGCAGCCATCATGAGAAATCCCCTAGCTACCACCTGAGCTGGAACAACGACTGTACCAGGGGAAAAGATTGTGCCCAGACTAGGAAGGCATCCAGTCTGTGAAAGAAACTTATTGAAACATCTCTGAGGGTGAGATTTTATCTGTATTCAGTTTTATTACTGTACTAGGCTTAGACCTGTGTGTTTTTTTTGTTTTATTTTGCTTGGTAATTCACTCTGTTCTGTTATTATTTGGAAGCACTTAAATCCTACTTTGTGTATTTAATAAAATCACTTTTTACTTATTAATTAACCCAGAGTATGCATTAATAGTGGGGTGGGGGGGCAAACAGCTGTGCATACCTCTCTATCAGTGTTCTAGAGGGTGAACAATTTGAGTTTACCCTGTATAAGCTTTATACAGGGTAAAGCGGATTTATTTGGGGTTTGGACCCCACTGGGAATTGGGCATCTGAGTGTTAAAGACAGGAACACTTCTGTAAGTTGCTTTCAGTTAAGTCTGCAGCTTTAGGGCATGTGGTTCAGACCCTGGGTCTGTGTTGGAGCAGACTGGGGTGTCTGGCTCAGCAAGACAGGGTGCTGGAGTCCCAAGCTGGCAGGGAAAGCAGGGGCAGAAGTAGTCTTGGCACATCAGTTGGCAGCCAAAAGGGGTTTTTTGTGATCCAACCCGTCACAATAGTATTAGCTACAAGCATTATATTTGGTGGGAGATCTAAGGTGCAACTGACCTGAGGTAAGTGACTGGCCCTTTGGGACTGGGAGTTATCAGATGTTCAGCTGCATGTGTGTTCTGTGTGTGCTGTCCCAGCTCTGCGCAGACAGCTGACAAAGAAGACCTCGAGCGAACCGCCCAATGACCATAAAATCCATTAAGGTGCTGTAGCCTGATTTGGGGTGTGTTAGTAGTGTTGATTTAATTCATCCACTTAATTTAACTTTAATTTTTTAAATTAATTGATTAATAATGATTTAATAACAACAAATTGGCGAGCTGAAACCCATTCTAATTAATATCCACAGTGCGAAGGCGCTTGGTCACGTTTATTGTCAGCAAAGCATGGTCCTAGCTCCCCAGATCAATGTCTACAATTACACTAGCACATGTATGCCTGTGACAATGGATGCAGCTCAGTCAGTGGCGAGACTTTCCACTGCCCCTTCAGCTGGACAAAGACACTCCCTCTGAGATACATCTTTATACCCCAATACAAACAAGTTATGTATCCCCTTGACGTATCAGGATACTACCATCTGACATATTAGGGTGTCACCCATTGCCTTATATCTGTAGGTTTGATCAAAACATCTCTATCCATCATGCTGTCATCCTGACCTTATCCTTAAGATGGGGCAGCACGTTCCTGTTATCTTTGGGGAATGTGTTTATCAGGGTGTTCTGGTACCACCCTTCTGGAATGTGCTTGCGTGAGTGTTTTTGCAATATCAATCTTATGCTTGCCAAATTCTGTGAGCAGGGCCTGCCTCTTGCTCACAACTGAACTTTGCTTTATATCAGCAAGGTTTTGACTACTTTAGCCCAGACCTCATGGGCTTACGTTTCAGGCCCTCTTCCTACTACAGGAGTAACCTGAATATTGCTGTGGTCTTCGTGTAAGAGACTATCTAACACAAAGGCAAGTTTAGTTGGGTGACAAGATAGATCAGAATCAGGGCCGGATTTCCAATTAGGCAAAATAGGCATGTGCTTAGGGGTGCTGGTGTTCTAGGGGCACCTAAAAGTTAAAACTGGGTTAAAAGTATTTTTTTATGGAAAACACAAAGGTCAGCTATAGGCAGGGGGGATACTAAAGATGCTGTGCCTAGGGACGTATAAGATGTAAATCCGGCCCTGATCGGACTTACTCCATGTTAAGGCTGTTAATAGTGCTTGAGGAGTTCACACTTGATAATTGATCGGTGAAATCTAAGTATAGAACTCTCAGCCAATTTCGAGTTTGTGCCCTGCTTCTTAACAGTGTGCCCTGAGGTTGGTACTCATGCTCCTGAACCACTACAGGACAACTTGACAGTATGGGACCAGAGTATCCCTCTAGTTCTACCCTGAGCCCAGCACTGCTCCCCTATTACCCAAGAGGCATACTTATTTCAAAACTCAAAAACTGCACTCCATGAGGCAGTACCTTGAGTGAGCCCTTTCCTGTGTGTGTGTGTGTGTGTATGTGTGTGTAGGGGGGGGAAGAGGAGAGAGGGGGAGGGGGTTGAAAGTATTTTTCTATTATCTAGCATAATTTTAAGAGATTCCATATAAAAGCTATATTAACAACATATGTTACAAAATGAAGGCGCACTGAAATTAAGAAATGCCAAAATTAAAGTTTCCACATAATGCAGGATATGCATTCTGGTCCAGATTCAGTCAGAACTGTAGAAACTAAATTATATGAACTAAACAATTGTTTCAGTAACTATTTATAGAAAAAAAAAAAAAAGACAATTGCCTCAAAGTATGCAGAAGGTAATGTTAGGCAATTAAATTATGCATCTCAGTGCATTAATAGTGCTAAGCATTTCCATTGTAGATCACTAATTTCCAAAGACTTGGAAGAGCCACATATTCACTAATCCACACTATTCAACAGAGGTTCGAATCAAAAAGATTTTAATCCTACTTAAAAAAAACCAACAACAACAAAAAAACCACGTAGAACCCTTTTTTCTCTTTTTTTTTAACCCACAGAAATTAAATCAACGCGAGTCAAAAAATGACTTTAGTAAAGTACCCCATTATTGCCTTAGGGAAGTTGAATGCATTTTTAAAAATCATGTTTTCAGAGTTTTCAAACTTGTATTTCTTTTTGGATGGAAATATGTAGACATTCTGAAAAAATACATAGTGTTGCTTAGGCAGATTTTACACTTCTGTAACTTTTTCAAATGAAAAATTTCAGGATTCATTTTTGGGAAATAATGTCAAACTTAACATGCAAACCAAAAATTAGCTATTGCTTCTATCTGGTCAGAGTCTAAATTCCTTTGTAGGCCAAGTCACAATAACCAATGCAAGTGATTTTTTAAAAAGCTTACAGACACCCCCCGATTTACGCAATTGTCTCGTTCTGGAAAGCCTTGCGTAACTCGGATTTTGCATAAGTAGGAAACATATACCTGTATGTTATGCAAAAATTTCCACAACTCGAAAATCCTATTTCTGGCTTATGAAACTTTTTCCATAAGTGTGAATTTGTGTAAGTTGCGTCTTGCTAACCCGGGGAGCGTCTGTATTTGAGTTCGGATATTTTAACTTTTAATTTTATACCAAACAATATTTTAAGAAATAAAAGTATCACAACCAAATTAAGACTAGACTTTTTAAATAAATTTATTAGATCACATAAATATTGTTTGCAACTGATACATTTATCTGTTCCCTTTTTCATGTCCTTGGCACACAATATAGCTCTTACCATAATATTTACAAAACTGGTGTAAACATCCATGGAAAATAAAATGAAAACAAAGAAGTGCTAAGTATGTAGTAGGTCAATAAATAGCAAAATGGAGTGAATATTGAAGGACAAGTTGTTCATTTGTCTTATATTAAAGATTCAGCTATTACATGGGTAAAAGAATAGTTCACTAAAAAAAAAATTAAAAAAAGGTTAAAACTTGATTCTTGATTCCCATTTTTCACTACTGTTGCATTTTAACAAAAACTATACCATTGTTTTATGAAGTTCAAATCTTAAATGATAGTTATTCAACGCAATTTTATTACTTTAGGCATCAGCTGTTCTGGTTCACGCAAGGAAGGTTATACATCTATGCTTACAAGTTAGTGGTTTTGAAATCCAAACAACAGTTCTCATTTTTTCAGTTCCCAATCATCCTTCCAATATGGCACAGAAGACCCTTAATGGGCATTAATGTAGAGTCTGTTCTTCATGAAGATGATATTAGACAGATGTTGCCTGATACCCGGATAATGTTGAATGTGATTAAACCAGCGAGACACATTGAGGTATTTCTCCTTCTCTTGCACTGTAAGCTCAGCCTAAAGAAGGGAAGAAATACAAGATGTTAAATAATCATATCCCTATTAACGCAGAAACATATGATAAGTTACAGGAATAAAAAGTAGTTTTATAAAGTAAGTTCTTAAATAGGATGAAAAATTATGACAGTCTAGCAGTGCAGTACATTGATTTTATATTTTTTGGTTGTGGAGTTTTAAAACCATATGTTAGCTTTATGGAAGTCTGAAGATTTTCAACCATAATTTGCATAATTCAACATAAAACAGAACTGGAGGCTCAATTGTATGGGTTTAAAGCAGAGATTACAAAGCATACAGGCCTGGTTCTTGTTCCAGTACTTCTAGTAAAGTGAAGAAAGGCTGGAATTTAGCATGTTTAGCAAGGGATTACTATATAGTATCCTTAGGAAAAGTTCTGAAAGACATACAAGTAATCCTCACTGTTGAGCTCTAGTCTAGGAAGCTGTCTGTTGAACTGCAGTCTTGCACTTCAGGCCAAATGCTTAGTTTACATTTTTAAAAAGCAGTACTGAACAGACGGATGGACTGTTTCCAAGCATATTCAAGACAAATGAATTAAAGATATGCTTCTAATTTTTTTACCGTTTGATCTAAGAGTGTCAGCAATAGTTGCTGGGTGTGGTTCAACAACTCTAGAAAAGTCCATAAATGCAACTGTCACATGCAACAGTAACTTATTTTCTTTAGATGTACTCAGATTACTAGTATCTAGGACACAAGTGGCATCATTCACATCGTCACAACCAAAAGCTATAGACTGAGGATCTGTCCACATTAGAAATATAACCATGAATTAGTAGGGTTGTCTGCCATGGTTAGAGGTGCATATGTGTAGTAATCTGCATCCTGACACTAGCCCCTAGTGCAGTTGTGATGAAGCAGCACAGAACGATGTCCTGGGGAGAGAGCTGGCCAGTAAGAGGGGGCTCAGAATCCATGTAACAGAGCCCTGCGCAGATACAAATTTATATCTGTGGATAGAAATTGGTATCCGCTGAACCGCAGGGCTCTCTCGGGAACCGCAGTGGTGAAAGGAGCAGAACATGGGGTTGCCACTCCCAGGAACCAGCACCCCATGCCGGCAGCTCCTCCTGTGAGGCTGTACCACCCCAGCCCCATCCTCTGATGCGGCTGTACAGACCCCAGACAGGAGAGACAGTCATGCAAACAGCTGCGTGGAAGGGATGGGGCGGTACAGTCACACGGCAGGAACTGCTAGTGCGGGCTCCTGGAAGTGGTGGCCTCACATTCTGCTCCTTTCGCCGCTGCGGTTCCCAGGAGAGCCCTTCAGTTCAGTGAATACCGATTTGCATCCGCGCAGGGCTCTACTGACAGGGAACTGGGAAAAAGCTATTGGAGAAGGAGAAGAACAGAGATATGAGCTAGCGGATGAACTGAAGCCTGGGTAGGAGGGGAGGTGATAAAAGGAAAGAAGAACAGGAGAATAAAAGTAAGGGATTGGGAAGTGAGAAGGAAAATAGGAAAGTTTTCATGTCAGAACCGGAGGGCGTGGGGGGGGGGGGGGAGACCTGGGTATGTGGGCAGGCAGAAACTGGTAGAGAGGGGAAGTAGAAGGAAATTCTCTCTCTCTGGTAAATCTGTAGATTTTATAAAGGGGGAAAAAAACTTGAAAGGAAATATAATTGGTGGGGGAAAAAAAAAAAAGATCAAAAAGCTGTGTTTGATGAAAACAGATCCTGAAAATGGTAAACAAGAAGCCCACCCACAAAAGATCTAAAGTGTATGAACAGAGAATGACTGTTTGAACATCTATTGAAAGAATACAGTTCAAAGGTGCCTAATGGACAAGTGAGGGCCACTAGGACCTGTTTGTGGATAAACTCAGTGAAAACGTGTACAGCCACAGGAACATCAAATCTAAGGAACACTTCAAGTCGAAGAGAAGCAAGGAACAGGATTGTAAGAGTGGAGCTGGACTTACCACCAAGGAAAGGAAAAGTTGATTCTCCTCTGAAGTGACACAGTATATTGTTCTCTCTTGTTCTTGTTAACAACAATGCATTTCGTACTAACTGCACAGTGTGTACAAGCTCACAAAGGTTAATGAGTTGGTAACCTATAGTTTATTATTATAAGTAGCAAGTCATTGGTAATCTTATATATTATTTATGCTCCTGGTATAATTTTTGGGGTTTCCCTTATAAAGTTCTAAAGAATTAAAATTATCCCTTTTGTCTTGGTTTGCGCCTCTGCCTCGCCTTATAATTAGGATAGCCTTGCCTAGCCATGTCACCACATATGTTCAACATTTTAAAAGAGTTTTCAAGTAAAGACCTTAGGGTTATTGGAATAATCTAGTTGTGAACGTAAATTAACTGGCCATGGGAAGATGAAACTAGAAGGAGCTTCCAGGGCCATTATGCTGACTTTATATCCTCCCTCCTTGGTGCTCGTGTAGTAGTTGCGAACAGGATTTATTTGCGACCAGCCCATCAGTAACCATCTTAATAATGAACAGCTTTAAAAGCTGCCTCAATGTATGTCTGAAGATTGGAGTAGACACACTCCAGGATGAGGACTACAGAGGTGAGCTTTACTCCACTTTTGCATTTGTTTACATTGCATAATTCTTGGTTGCAGTCAAGAAATTGGCCCAAGATTCTCAATGAAATCTAATTACCATTACATTTTCTTTGAAGTCAAAGGCACGGGAGACACACTGAAATTCTGACTGTACTGCTGGTTCTTCACTGTCTATTCTCCTTTCAGTAGGATTAGGATTTCTCTACAATCGTCCCATTACTATATATTTTTATTTTTATTTTTTATTACCCTTCCTAGCTCCTCCATTGCCAGCTTAATTTCCAGCATGCTTTACAAATGCTCTATTCCCTCTCCACATCCTTCCATATTAACTGACCTAGTAGTGAGGGACTCAAAAATTAATTAAGCCCAGAAAGGTAGACAGCAATCTACTATGAAGGGACCAAAGAAGATCTTCAGTTGAACCTGCCATATCAGACTATATATACACGTACAGATAGAAGCCTGTTTTCTTCTTCCAATCTATGAATAAAAATTAGGTGTGCGAGAGTGACATTATTCATTCTAAAAATCTTTAAAAATATAGTGACCAGAATAATCAGTTCAATTCACTAACTACACATAATGCTTCCTTTGTTTAATGAGTTTTAAATCCACAACATATTGTGATAAAAGTTTTTTCACCTTATGTGTCCAGAAAATTTAAGGTAGTTTATTTAACACAAAAACCTTTTAATTTTTGTGCACTTTCAATTGAATTTCCATCCAAAGAGAGCTTTACACAAATCAAAAGTAACAAATGAGTCATCTAGTAAATAAAGAATGATTCATTCACCATTTTCTAACATAACAGAAAATTGAAAATTAAGTATCTGAATAAACGTAGATTAAGCTATATAACTGCTAACAAATGTTTATTGAGTTAGTATATCCTCCTGGTTAGCAAACAAAGAGCCAATTTTAGTATAAAGGCTATACTTTAATTGCAAATCAACATGTTTTAATGGTTACCAACCAATTAAAAAAAAAAAAATCAACCTCTCTCAAGAAGATAACTAAAAAATACAAATGCAAAACATGATTGAAGTTGATGATTTAAATCAATCCATGCTGGCCAGAGCATATGTGAGTATTGTGCTAGAGGAATGTTCCAGTGGGATATTACTGTATCTGAAGATATGCCCTCACAGCATGTGAAGACTGATTGTTCCAAGTTTAGTTTGGAGCTGGAAGCCACATAGAAGATATGTCAGCTCCAACTTGCTGGATAATAGGAGCAAAGAGGGAAAAAGAAGGGATAATTCTGAATAGTTTCAGTAGCTAGAGTCTCAAGCTGAGCTTCATCTTGTAACAGTCAACTTTTGGGACTGCAAGTGTTGGCTGTAACAGGCACGTTTCCCCCATAGTATTCTATCATAGAGCTGTACCGCACAGAACTAGAGTGAGAGATGTAAAGATAAGAGGGCATGGGGATAGTAAAAATACCAGAGATTGAATGGGGTGGGATAGAAGTAGGGAAGAAGAGTAGAAAAGAGAACATTTCCTCTTCACAATATTGATTTTCCAGAACTGCCTTTGCTGAATTACTCTAACTCTGAACTAAGCCAAGCACATCTCTGAGCCCAATAGTCCTTTCAGCAGCTTGGAAAAAAGTAGATTTTGCAGCATCACTTACAGCAGACACCACACATCCCTAGATAAGGGAACTCACTTGCCAGAATGCAAACATACTATTGCCACTATATTTCTGCAAAAAATTCAACAATTCAAACTCTAATCCCCTTTTCTGGTCCATTCCAATTTTGTTGAAACTTAATTAGCAAGCTTGCCTCCTACTGGTGCAGAAAGGTGAAATCAGCTCTGCATACTGCAACTGACATCACTGATAGAAGTACACAAACACTTAAATAAGAACCCATTTTTTCTGCTGCACTAGAAACACAATTAAATCAGCATTATCCATGTAGAAAAGAACAAAATTGGCAAGAGAAAAATTTCAGCTTTTTAGAGACCTGACAAACCAAAAGGTGAAAGCTATTAAAAGCAGCATAGAATGGTCTTTAAATTAAAATACCCTGTAAAACTGCCTGAAGTTCCCCATATATTGGGCACTCAATGACATGCATAGAAAATACACCTCTGATCACATATAATTGTCCTAAATATTCAGTGTAGTTTGACACTGGTACCCAATATAAAGCAGCAGCACAATTTACAAAGCAATGAAGAGTATGGCAAGAGCAATGTGTATACACCCTGAGGCCTTACAAAATTCAGTATTTAAAATATAAAACGTACTGGAACATTCTGGAGCAAACTATGGTATTTTAGTAGCAGCACTGCAGTTAAATGTGTCCTTTTTTGGTAAAAACCTACTTTTAATGGGTAAGACACTGGGCCCTAAAATATGGAATTCCACTGAAATTTAGCAGACAATGGGCCCAAGATTCTCTCACACTAATAACTCTAAGACTTCAATAATTATTTTTGATTTACAAAAGTGAAAAAGCAGGAGGATTAGTTTTACTAGGGGCTGTTTAGCAGAGTGAAAAAACAGAGGGCAAAAATATCTATTCTGAAAACGAAACCCCTTTTGTACTCTTGGAAAAAAAATGGGCAAGATATTTTACCTTATTTACATAATGTACTCTGCTGGTGCAGTATATTAAAAAGCACTTTGTGGCATGCTCTAGTTTTTACTCAGATTATAATTCTTAGGTTAATTGTTTAGAGATCATCTCCATGGCATTTTTACAACATTTTGTTATAGATGGATATTTTCTGTTCTTCCTCATTAAATTAGATAATTCCCCCAAGTTAAGAAAAGCTGCTGTTCTGCTATTAAAATAATTATCTGCTATTAAAGCAATTTTAATAGCAAACAAACAGCCACTCAATTTAAGGATTTTTTTAAAGGAGGAAAACCCTTGATATTTCTATGCAGAGCTGATGAAGGCTCACCAAAGTAGTCATTATACAATAAGCCTAGATTTTCTGAGTTTCTAAAAGGACTATAAATTACATTCTTCAAAGAGTATAACACTTCAATGGCACTGTGGTTACAGACAAATTCTCACCCTCTAAACTCGGTGAGACTCTTGCCTACAGAGTTGTTTATGTACCAAACACTTTAGCATGAGAATAAGGATATCATGAGAGCTCAAACACTTGTACAAGTTTAGAAGTGCTTAGAAAAAACATGGAGGAAATGGAGGGGAGGGAGGGAAACGGTAATAATAACTTGACAGTATCTCACTGGGATGGCTTGATAAGACACCTGACAAATTTAGCAATACTTAGATTAAAAAAATGCGATATCAACTTCAAGTCAGATCCTGCAGCAAAATCAGCAAGACTATGCTTCATATAGAGCCACTACATGCAATAGTAAGGATTTATAGGCTCCGGCCCCTAACTTTAAATAGTATTTGTTATAACAGAATACAGAAGTAAAGGAAAAATGGTAACTATGTGTTATGGCTGTTTTATCTCTTTTTTAATTTTAATTAAAAGTCACAGAGTCGTCATGGGCAAAAGTCATGGTGATCAGTAAAACATCCTAAGAATCATTAATGTTGTTTTGTACCCCCAAATAACATTTATTTCCCCGTTTTGTGTAAATAGATGTTAAGGAGTATTAGCAAATAATTTCAGCTCAGTATTAAGACAAGATGGAAGTTTATTAATGGACATTAACCAAAACATTTACTGGAATATGAACAATAAATGCTGGATAAGTAGTTCAAATATTAATGAACTTGAATTGGGAACTGATTTTTCGTTCTCATACTAAGTTTTTCAGCCAGTCTTAAGTTGGGGACCTGCATGTGAGCAGAAGGCCATCTTCGCAGTTTATTAGATAGAATTCATATTAGAGTAATTTATTTGATCTGAACTTGTTTATTTGATATGAACCTGATACTCTGATTGAAACTTTTATAGTTTTATTTTTGATTAGACAGAAAATTCTATGTTAAGTTCAGAGGTAGTTTATTGTGTGATATATTTTCTTATTTTTATTTTTTCGTTATGGCTGATTAATGCAGTTTACGAACTGGAGGGTAATCTTAAGTCTATATCTTTATCTCAGGCAACACTGGGATGTTAAATAGAACTAATCAGACATTTTACTGATTAGTCCCCAAAAGTCCTCATACAGCATAAGCACCCCAGTTCCAACTTATAGTGTACAGATATAAAGGTTGTTTCCATATCAGAGACAATTTTAGTAAAACTAAACTAATAACCCATGGAGGAATTAAAGTTCTTACTGAAAGCTCTATCCTTACTGAAAGACTGTCCTTTTTGTCCCCTAGCAGTACTGCTAACCTTCTGTTTTCTCTGGAACCCATGATTTAACTTGTCAGCTCTACTCTATTTTTCACCAAATTTATCTACCCCCACAAAATGTACTCAAAAAATGTCTAAAAACATGAACTCATGACTCCCATGTCAAAAACGTAGTCGTACATAGGATTGGAAGAGACTTCTTGGCTCATATAGTGTGGGGATATCAAACTCTTCACATAAATACACCATGTGGCCTATTTTATAAACTCAGATTCTGCAGAACCCAAGATTTTATTTATATCTCAGTTTCTAAACTTCCTGGTTGCAAAGATAATTTTTAACATGTTAAATGAAAGTGAAAAGATGATGTATAGTTTTCACTAGTTTGCTAACAGCCTGAAAATGGCAGATGCGAACACCACTTTCTTCATTCACCTCATTGTAGTGTTAACTCTACAATAGTTGGAACACTAATATTAAACTGTTTAATTACTGACTGTGTTAGCAAATAGGGAGATGGAAGGAATTGGAAGTTATTGCCCACAGGGAATTGCAAAGTGAAGAAAAAAAGGAAAATGAACAAAGTCACAGGGAAAGGGAAGAGGAAGGGAGAATATGAAGCAAGAGCAAAAAGAGAGTAAAAGTATCAGCAGTGCTAAAAACAAGCAAATTTTCCCAATGAATGAGGCTGAATGCAACAAAAAGTGTTTTTAGATTTCTTTATTTATTAAAAAGTTTGATTTCTTCACAATAGTCATACTCTGCCCTTGATCTTTGTACTAACCTACCACTGACGGTGGGAGATCAAGTGTTTACTGGTAGTATGTAATCTGAGGCAGTACCGTGTAATCAGATTCTTTTAACAAATTTCTGGGTGGAGGGAGGGAGAAGGGCGGCAACTCCTTTGTCCTCCTCCCATCCTTATTTCTGCAGCCAAGATTAAAGGGAAAGAGCTGGGAACTGTTCTCTCTTTGGGGGGAGAGGAGGAAGGGCATGCAGATCAGCTCCTTTTCCAACAAGCAGAAGGGGCTGGAAATGGGAAGAAAGAAAATCTTCAAAATTTCTCATGGCCTACTAGCCAATACAGATCCCAAAAGGTGGCCCACAAGACAGGGTCCCAGGAGCGGTACTGCATTAAGAAGCCCAGCACCTCCCTCCCTGAAGTTTGAGTAGGGCAATGTCATCACAGGTACTCCCCCACCTCAAAAAACAAACACCTTCTTCCACATAAAGTTTTAAAGTTATCATCTGTCATTTTAGATTTAAGTACTGACGTCTGGCTATATCCATAAGGCTACAATATTCAAAACAATTTGTTCTTTGTTGCACCTAGATTTCCTCCCTATTTGTATCAGGTCTGGGATAACTACCCCACTATTTGCACTTTCTACTTTTTGAGACAGGAAATATCTTCCAAGAAATTTAAAAACATTTTTAGACATCAATATTATTCTACATACTTTTCCCAACCAATATATGGATGGTTGAAGTCACAGTCCAGGAGAACCAACTCATTTGTTTTTACCACCTGTTCTATTTCCCTAAGCAATAACGTGTATCTTTTCCTCTTGATTAGATGGTCAACTCTGGAGCAAACTCTGAATTTAAACATGCTTGATTTTCTTCATCTAATTTTTAACTGTACTATCTCACATGTATTCTTACACCCTCTATTACTTTTATAGGCAGTATATAAATCCTTCATATGATACATAAAAGGTAACCAATCTTAACAACATAATCATACACTAGAATACTAATATTCTATGAGATCACCTTTTTTCACACAATTAATTCCAAGTCAACTGATTATCTACTCTAACATTTTAATAAAATCATCCAAGATAGAACCCCTTTCATTTGCTTCCTTAATCCTCTCTTTTATTTTCATTCCAGGACATTTCTACAGATTGCAATTAAATTTACTCTGAATCAGGGACAAGATTATTTTTCTAAAAGCAGCACATTTTATAATGGTATTGGCTAATCTATCTTGTTGCACTATCCCTTTTCCTCATAGTGTTTTTTCTGAAAAATAATTATCTGTACTTTCTACTTTAGACCTTTGACTAATCCTATTCAGATTTTTCCCCAGGAAGTAAGAACCCATTTTCTGTAGCAACATTAATTCTTTATAGCATAGGAAGCATCAAAAACCACCCCTCAGACACTGATTTACATCCATGATATTACTCCTTCCTTCCTGTCACTACCATCCTAAATTCACTGTTCTTTTTATCATCATGTATGATCAAGTCTTAACATCAAATCCTGAAGCCTGAGCACTCTTTTTTCAAAAAAAACCCCCCAAAACAAACAAAACAACAAAAAAAAAACCCCGTCACCACGTTTGTACATCCTTCTAGCATTTAGCTTATCTTCACCTGCATCTTCTCGGACCAGGTATCATTTCACCCATGTTATCAAGATCAAGGTTTTGCCTTAATTTTTTGTCACTAAGTTCTTCCAGTTTTATCCATTTGTTTCCTCCTCCAATTCTGTGAATGGTAATGATACAAACTTTTGCCACCAAGTTAGGATAGTCAGGAAATAAAAGGCACATGTAGTGTCCTTATATCGCATTATATAAAGGACAGTTTTAAATCTATTTATCCAAACACTACAGATATGACATTCCCTTTGCCTGTTCCACAGCTAAATACTACTTTAAATAGGGAGCCACATTTAAAGGCAAATTAATCTCAAACACTTGCACAAAACTCTGCCCTTTTATCAATGTTAATTACAGAATGGAAAAAGTAGTATTTCTACTTAGCTAGCACTCTTCTAAAGCAAGAAATGTTTATTACTCACATGCATTAATGATTATGATTGTTATAACAGAAAAGTAATTAAATATTACTTACTATGATGTGATGTAGCCCATAGTACATTAAAATATCTGCTAAAGTAAAGTTGTTTCTGGCAAGGTAGACTTTGTCTTCAAGGTATAAGTTAAGATCCTAAAAGAAAATAAAAGAATTACAAAGTCAATACAATAGCAGCTGGACAGAATATTAATGCAACTGATGATATATCCTCCTAAGAATTAGAATGCTTGAAAAACTGCCTCTTAGGTCAATTTAGATCAGTTAATAAATTGTCAGCTAGTCACAATAGCTGAAACAGTCTTAATTATTCTCAAACAGAAAAGACTTTGTTAGGAAGAGTTGGGGTATGTCTACACTACGAAATTAGGTCGATTTAATAGAAGTCGATTTTTTAGAAATTAATTTGATACAGTCGATTGTGTGTGTCCCCACTAAGCGCATTAAGTCGGCGGCGTGCGTCCACAGTACTGAGGCTAGCGTCGACTTTCGGAGCGTTGCACTGTGATAGCTATCCCACAGTTCCCGCAGTCTCAGCCGCCCATTGGAATTCTGGGTTGAGCTCCCAATGCCTGATGGGGCAAAAACATTGTCGCGGGTGGTTCTGGGTACATGTCGTCAGGCCTCCCTCCCTCCGTGAAAGCAACGGCAAACAATCATTTCTCGCCTTTTTTCCTGGGTTACCCGTACAGACGACATACCACGGCAAGCATGGAGCCCGCTCAGCTCAGTGTCACCATATGTCTCCTGGGTGCTGCTGGCAGACGCGGTACTGCAGCGCTACACAGTAGCATCCCCTTGCCTTGCGGACAGCAGGCAGTGCAATATGACTGCTAACTGTCGTCGTCATCCCGTGAGTGCTCCTGGCCAACCTCGGTTAGGTTGGTCCGGGGCGCCTGGGCAGACATGGGTGCTCCTAGCCGGCCTTGGTGAGGTCGGTCGGGGGCGCCTGGACAAAAATGGGAACGACTCCAGGTCATTCTCTTCTTTAAGTTTCATCTAATGGAGATTCAGTCCTGCCTGGAATATCATGCCAGCTGGAGGCTTCTGCCTCAGGCTGCTCTCCCAGTCGGCAGCACCGTGTGGTCGCACCTACCCCAGCCTACCCCTTGCTCCCATGGCTCATGAAGCCTGGACAGTAGCAAGGTGCAGTTCAACTATAGGCTGAGCAAGTGCATAATGGTGGTAGAATGTGCCTTTGGATGTTTAAAAGCTCGCTGGCGCAGTTTACTGACTCAATTAGACCTCAACGAAAACAATATTCCCATCATTATTACTGCTTGCTGTGTGCTCCACAATATCTGAGAGAGTAAGGGGGAGACGTTTATGGCGGGGTGGGAGGTTGAGGCAAATCGCCTAGCTGCTGATTATGTGCAGCCAGACACCAGGGCGGTTAGACGAGCACAGCAGGGCGCGCTGTGCATCAGAGAAGCTTTGAAAACCAGTTTCATGACTGGCCAAGCTACGGTGTGAAAGTTCTGTTTGTTTCTCCTTGATGAAAACCAGCCCCCTTGGTTCACTCTACTTCCCTGTAAGCCAACTGCCCTCACCTCCCCACTTTGATCTCCGCTTGCAGAGGCAATAAAGTCATTGTTGTTTCAAATTCATGCATTCTTTATTAATTCATCACACAAATGGGGGGATAACTGCCAAAGTAGTCCGGGAGGGGTGGGGGAGGAGGGAAGCACAGGGGTGGAGTAGTTGTAGGGGCACCCCCTAGAATGGCATGCAGCTCATCATAGAAGCCGCATGTCTGGGGCTCTGACCCGGAGTGGCCGTTTGCCTCTCTGGTTGTTTGGTAAGCTTGCCTGAGCTCCTTAAGTTTCACGTGGCACTGCTGCGGGTCCCTGTTATAACCTCTGTCCTTCATGCCCTTGGAGATTTTTTCAAATATTCCGGCATTTCATCTTTTGGAACGGAGTTCGGATAGCACGGATTCGTCTCTCCATACAGCGATCAGATGCAGAACCTCCCGTTCGATCCATGCTGGAGCTCATTCAAAAGTTCACGGGGCTTTTCCTGTCTATCTGGCCAGTGCATTGGAGTTGAGAGTGCTGTCCAGAGCGGTCACAATGGAGCACTCTGGGATAGCTCCCGGAGGCCAATACTGTCAAATTGCATCCACACTACCCCAAATTCGACCCAGCAAGGTCAATTTCAGCACTAATCCCTCGTTGGGGAGGAGTACAGAAATCGATGTTAAGAGCCCTTTAAGTCGACAAAAATGGCTTCGTCATGTGGACGGGTGCAGGGTTAAATCGATCTAACGCTGCTAAATTCAACCTAAACTCGTAGTGTAGACCAGGGCTTGAAGTTGAAAAGTGATTCAGCTGGGTAAGCCCAGCTAACCCCAAAATAAATAATAAAACCCTAAAAAACTCCAAATGACAGTCTGTAAATGTACAGTTAAAGGATCCAGCTAGTTCCCCCACAGAATATAATCCTTATCACTCACTCCACTTGCATCATCCATCCAATTTTAACTTTCTTTGTTCTGTAATGAAAATATGCCGCTGGTTGTATATTTTATTGATTTTATATCTATTGTTTGTAAGATGCGCAAAGACTGTGAAAGAAATATATCTCCAAAGTACAATCAATCATCTAAGAATTCTGTAAATTCTCAAAGTCATGTATTGGTGGAGTAGAAGAATATTTTTAAGATTATAGTTTGTTTTTATTTTAAAGGTGCAAAAATTTTGTAAAGACAGCATAGGTTTTTTGGATGTTAGACTCCACTGAAACACACTTTCAAACTTAACTCAGTTTTTTTTGTTTGGGAATCTCCCAGATTATTAATGATTGTTAACATTTTAAATGGAGTTGATACACAGAATCCATAAAAAGAGAGCTCTGCCTTAATATTTTATGAAGCTCACAAAAGTGTTTCTCCTCTCCCACAGATTTTAGCAAGTCCATATGAGGGGGGTGTGAGAATGGGTACTGAGTGGGGGAGTTATACCTGGTTGGGATTTGGGGATAGTGAAGAGAGGATGGGGAAATTTATTCACAGTGAAAAAGTTCTATATCTAGAGAATTCTAAGTATCCGAAGCTTAATACACATAAAAAACCTTGCTTTTCTTTGTCCTTTTCCATATCTCCCAGCCCCCTGCACCTCACTCCTTTCATGCCTCTCTTGTATCCCATTCCCCAACCCACTAAACAAGACAAGAAAAGCCAAATAGCAAACAAGAGATGGGGCAGGGGTGGAGGAACAAACTGAACAGTCTTTAAATTATTATGTGTTTCTTCTAAACACTATAGTAAAATGCTCAGTTTTGCAGTTCCTCTTGAGTCTGGGAGCTTTCTGATCTTGTTCCTCTGCTAGGTTGAGGCAGGGAGAGAGGGAAGACATGTACACTTCTTCCTCTCCTCGATATGTTTCTTCCAGTCTTCCTGTGCCACCTCCCTCTAGACCTACTGTAAGGAGAAAATTCAGGATCCCATACTCTGATTCTAAGATAGACACATGTTCACCCAATCACTTACTCATTATACATCTTGTCAATACCCCTGGTACCCACCCCACCAAAACCAGGAAAGCTCTTCTCCTTTATAAGGCCAACAAAACAACAACATTTTCAAAAAGTCAAAGACTTTTTAAAAACACAATTTTACAACACCTTTTCTGGTGTTTCCAAGTTTCTCTAAAAAACATATCCTGGCATGATATATGGAATATTCCTTTTCAGGCAGACTGGCTTCTTTTTGAGGAAATTTGGGGCAAGGGAAATGGGACTGATAATCAGCTTTATAATTAGAAACTAGCTTCAGCATTAACTATGGAGCATCTCCTTAATCCTTTTTTGGGGGAATACTACAGCACAAAAACTACTAAAATGGTGAGTATTTACAAGCCATTTGATATTACATTTGAAGAATTTGGCAAATTTTGACTCCATTATGCCAATTTACTACACCTCTACCCCGATATAACACGACCTGATATAACACGAATTCAGATATAATGCAGGAAAACAGTGCTCCGGGGGGGCGGGGCTGCGCACTCCGGCGGATCAAAGCAAGTTCAATATAATGCGGTTTCACCTATAACACGGTAAGATTTTTTGGCTCCCGAGGACAGCGTTATATCGGGGTAGAGGTGTATTTGTATCAATCTCTTCTTGACTGTCTTCTGCACTTTTGCAATTGCTGAATGTTCTGTTTTGATTTCTATTTATACAGTAAATCAGGGAAAATGTTAACCCCTACACAGTTAAAACTGTATAAGGTCACTTGCTCCTAGCTATATAGCTTTTTTTTTTTTATTTAGACTATTTGCTGCCTTGTTCATATTATTTAGCTCTCAAATTACTTTAAATATCAAGAGGGACAACAAAGGTATTATACAAATTGTTTAGTCACACAAATATGCGAAGGCTAATGCAGTGTTAAGGGAAAAAGCTTGCAGAGCTAATCTGTAAATCTATTTACTAAAAGGCTACCTATCACCTTGCATAAAAATATATTAATAATCAGTCTCCAACCAACTTTTTTTGTTGTGTCACTTACTAAATGCAGCTTTATCGTCATAACAAAATAACTGTAAACCTATGTTAAATTCAATCAGAATATCAGAGACCCAGTCCTAGTCTCCCCCCAATATTTTTCCACATCCTGCATAAAATTATAAAAATCTTCATTGTGCAAATTAAAAGCCAAATATCTAATACCATCCATGATAATATCACACTGTTTTTACTTGTACTTCAGTGAACAACATTTCTTCAGAAAAGTTACTATATACTGATTACATTGTTTTTGGCATTGGAAATCTTTCTAAAAGGCAGACGCCACTAGTTTGTGCAAAAAACAGTTATGCACACACAGTACTGCTTACATGTTAGGAATGGTAAGATAAGATCATAAAAAAAGTTTGCTCCTTAGTTACATTACTGAGCAAGTTTGCTTAATGTTATACATCCAAATATTCATAACATTTCAAAAATACTTCACTTCTTTTATAAAAATCTAAAAATTGACACTGAGTTCTACTTTGAAAAATTCTAGAATATGGGACACCAGATTGGTAATATAATATTTAAGATTATATTATGAAGCAGTAGCTTATGCTACTTCTATAATGCTGCAGTATAGGCTGAGATTATTTGTTATTTTCTGAATACTTTGGGAGTGTTTAGTTCATTTCCTGCATCATGGGCTACTATAAGGATTCCCATGGATGAGTTCACTTACACTCTTACCCAATAGCCAGCAGGGGGACACTAATTCTAAAGTTTCTAAGTTGAAATTTCTAGAAAGTTATGCATTCTTAAATGGCAGAGACACTGAACTGAACTCTTCCTCAGGTCCTGGGGATCTTAGTCAAACCAATAACCTAAAAAATATGACAGATGAGCTCCCAGAGTGGACTGATTTAAATCAAATGATTTAAAATCAGCAAGCAGAAAAAACAGATTTAAGCCAAGGTTAACTGATTGATTCTCATTGGCTGGTAACCATTAAAACATAGTTTTGCAATTAAAATACAGCCTTTCCACTAAATTTGCTGCTTCTTTTTAATAACCAGGGTATACTACATTTATACAAATTTAATTATATAGCGTAACTCACATTTACTGAGATTAATTTTTATTATGTTAGAAAATGGAGAATGATGCATTTCTTATTTACTAGATCAGGGGCGAGCAAACTTATTGGCCTGAGGGCCGCATCGGGTTTCGTAAATTGTATGGAGGGCCGGTTAGGGGAGGGGGTCGTGGCCCAGCCCCCACCTATCTGTGCGCCCCCCCCCCCCCGGGACTCCTGCCCCATCCAACCCCCCCTGTTCCCTGACAGCCCCTCTGGGACCCCTGCCCCATCCACACACCCCCACTCTCTGTCCCCTAACTGCCCCCGGACCCCTGCCACCCTATCCAACCCCTCTTCTCATTCCTGACGCCCCCGGGACCCCTGCCCCATCCAACCACCCCTTCTCCCTGTCCCCTGACTGTCCCTGGAACCCCTGCCCCTGACTGCCCCCTGCCGCCCCATCCAACCCCCCCCTCCTTGCCGACTTCCCCTGGGGACCCCTGCCCCTATTCAACCCTCTGTTCCCCCCCCCCGACCACCACCCTGAACTCCCCTGCCCCCTATCCAACCACCTCTTCTCCCTGCCCCCTTACCGTGCTGCCTGGAGCACCGGTGGCTGGCGGTGCTACAGCTGCGCTGCCTGGCTCAAGCTGGGCTGCGCTGCCGCCACCACCACCACACAGCACAGAGCACCGGGTCAGGCTGGGCTCTGCAGCTGCGCTGCCCCAGGAGCTCACAGCCCTGCTGCCCAGAGCATTGTGCCGGCGGCAGAGCAAGCAAGCTGAGGCTGCAGGGGAGAGGGAACAGCAGGGGAGCAGCCAAGGGTGAGCCTCTTGGGCCAGGAGCTCGGGGGCTGGGCAGGATGTGGCCCGCGGGCCATAGTTTGCCCACCCCTGTACTAGATGGTTAACTTTTTACTTGTGTTGTGTATCAAGCTCTTTTGATAGAAATTAAAATTCAATTAAAATGCACATAAACAGCATTTTATTAGTTAAATTAATCAGCCTTAAATGTGCTGGATGCATAAGAAAAATAACTGATCAAAATTGAATTAGTAATACTTTATCTGTAGTTGTTGATTTGAGATGATTGTCTCTGGTCACCATGTCCTTCACGATTTTAGAACTAACAGATCTCATCCTTTCACACCTAGTTTCTATTCATAAATTGGAAAAGAAAAACAAGCTTTCCTGCTTTTTCAACATCCAGTTGGTTTCTAAATGAACTAGTCATTCAACTGAACTAGCTGAATATTTTCTTCATTTCAGTTTATTCTCTATATTTGCAAGAGAGAGCTACTGATGTCAAAAGGTAGTGTGGAACTTCAGTAAATCCCTGTTCCCGGTGCTTAGCCAGTGATTTTCACCAGTTCAGGGATCTGACTTTCTTTAAAGCTTGGCAACAAGTATGTACCATTTAGTATTATTATTATTTTTTATTTAACTGAAATTATTTGAACAGATAGAAAGGTTAGGCCTTGACATAGGCTGTCATAATTTCAAATTTAATTTTAAATACAGGTTTAAATAAAATTTTAAAAATCCATTAAAAACAATAATTGATTTTTATCCAACCTGTGTACTTCCCCGTAACTCTTCTTTTAGGGTTATCCTTCACAGAAATGTAGTTGCCATATGGTTCCTTTTCTCCCTATGAATGTGTTAATACTGCACACTGATTACACATCCATCCAAGTATGTCGCAGGATTTGTTTTTCGACTTTAAGCAGCTGGACTCATTGCAGCAGAGTCTCTAAAATGTTACTGAGATTTCGGTAAAGAATTTTGCCACAGTATGGCTCTGGATAAGAGGATGATGTGCAATTATGGTTGGACCAGGGGTGAAAGTAAAATTGAAAAACTTACAGGTATGGGGGCCGGCGCCTCTGGCAGAAGGGGTGGGGCTGGGGGGGGTCAGTGTCCCCCACCCAGCCCTTCCAGGCTGCCTGGCCCGTGCAGCCCAGGGCTCCAGCGGCGATTTAAAGGGCCTGGGGTTCCGGCCGCTGCTGCTGCTACCGCAGCTGCTCCTTTTGCCCCCCAAACTCGTTGGCAGCCTCGGGGGCAAAAGGGGCAGCGCTTTAAGCAGGGTACTTAAAGTAAGGCGGTAGGGGCTGGTACCAGGCCGTACCACCTTACTTTACCCCCTGGGTTGGACCCGTATAAAACAGAAAGTTCTGATGTTTCAGAGCTTGTAAATAGTCCAGAATAGAGGAAACAGAAGCTTCCAAGGAAGACAGCTGATGCCATGCTATCCAAATAGAAAGCCTTTTCCATTTTGCTGCATAAAGTTAGAAGAACTTATACTATGTACCAAGATGTTCTGGACTTCAGCTAAACAGGTTCTTTTGGTTGTAGTTAATAAGCCAGAATCCAGGCTGTCAGATGTAAAGATGCTGGATTTGGGCATGAGATCTGACCTCAGTTTTGTGAAACTATGTCAGAGAGAACAAGTAGTGTGATAGGACATTGAGCTGACAGGTTCACCAAGTCTGTGTACCTGAACAGCTGGGCCAATCTAGGTCAATCACTGAGGATGAATCTTGTCTGAGTTTCCTTTGGATCCATGGCATTAAGGGGATTGGCAGTAGGCATACATCAGTCCCATACCCACGAGATGAGGAAGGCATCAGAATGCCCTAGAACAGAATATAGGGCATTCCTTGTTCTGCACTGTGGCACGTAAGTCTATTTATGGACACAGACACCCTTCCAAAATATGTTCCACAGGATTGAGTCTTTTATAGTCCACTCATGGTTGTCTGAGAACTGTCTGCTGAACTGATCAATGAGGGCATTTTGCAAGCTCAGAAGACGCAGAGCCACTGGTGTGATATGACAAATACAGCAATCCCAGAGACTACAGCTTCTTGGCAAAGTGGAGATGTCCATATACCTCTCTCCCAGTTAACACCATACATGGCTCGGGCGTTGTCTCAGTCATCATTTGGATCATGGATCCTTGTAACATGGGTAGAAATGCCACGCTAGACATGGCTCTGAGTTCCAGGACATTTATGTTGAGAGTCTTGGTAGGCAATGGTGCAGCAAAAGGTATTCTATTGCACACATGAAGCAGATCCTTTCATTAATCTAAGGAGGAGAGGACTTCTCCTGGGAGCTTCACTTTCATGCCCACGTGGTGACTGCTTGATAGATATACTGATTTGAACCACCCTTACATGGTCATGTGAAGTCTGGCATACTAAGTGACACAGGTGCAACAGACCATGTGACACAGGAACCTGAAATATGCTCTTACGGACATCTTGAGGTTAGCATGCTGATGATCAACGACACTCATTATGGTCTCGTACCTCTCCTGTGATCGATAGATTTGAGGTCAGCAAGATCTTAACATAGTTCCTATAAATTCTATCATCTGGATCAGTAAAATTGTGGATTCTTTTCCTGTTGATCTTGATCCCCAGCATGGTGAAGAGCTGTATGATCCAATGAATTGATCTGTGTCCTGAAAGTTGAGAGTTTTGAACCAATCCTGGAGCTCTAATGAAGGATAATTGAGGCCAGAGTTACCATCCTGAACCAATAGACCTATCTCCTGAGACATCTCTAGTCTAGAATAGGACACCAGCTATCTTTCTTCTTTGGGATTATGAAGTAATGGGATAGTATCCCTTACATCTGAATTATATGGGTACCTCTTCCAGTACTCTGAGCTTCAGAAAGAGTCCACTTCTTGTTTTAACAGTATCTTATGAGAGGGATTCCTGAAAAAGGGATGGGGAAGGAGGGTGGAGAAGGGAGTGACTGAAATTGGATAGAATACCCTTAGTTTCAAGGACCAATTTGTCTGAGTGATCTTAATTCAGGTCTTCCAAAAATTAAAAGGTAGTTGCCAAGAGAGGAGGAGGAGAGAAATCCTGAAACTGTTCTGCTCTTGAAGGGTTCTCAAACTTGCTGACATGAGGAAAACATAAGGCATACAGCAGGAGAAGGAAAAGGCAGCTCATGGTCTCTTGCATTGAACTTCAGTTTCTTCTTTGGCGGGGTTCCAACATTCTCTGTGGATTGTAGTAATAAGTTGAGGCCTCTGGTCTGGTGAAACTTTGGGCTCTTGTCTGCTTCTTCATTGGAGCTGGTATGTATATGATGAGGGTGGATAGTGGTACTCAAATCCTTCAACAAACGCAGTTCAGTGTCTTCAAACAGAAGGTCCTCAATTGTTGTTTAGACCTTCTTGCACATTCCATAAGATTGGAGCCATGAAGCCCTGCACCCTAGGTGACAGTCATATTTTGAAAAAAGGGCCTGATAATTTGAAATATGCATCTGAAGAATGCAGATTAATAGATTTTTTTTTTGCTAAATTTCCTTTTTTAAGGTCCTTCCTCCTTTGTGTCATTAGAAATGACCAGGCAGCAGACAAGCACATGCAAGGGAGGAGGGAAAGGAACAGAACATACGTGAAGAGGAGATGAACTGAGGAGCAAAAGGAGATTTTGAAAGAAGTAAATTGCACTGAAGACAAATATTTATATTAAAGATAAAAGAATTTGTGTATTTTTTCTAACCTCTCCATATACACAAGTGCTGTAGTTGCCACAAGGATGTTATTTGCTTGTGAATGGATAGGAAGGTGGTCCATGAGACTCTCTCAATAACACAGTCCATGTTATGAAAAAAATTTAAAACCCGAGTAAGGCAATGCAAATAATTAACAAGATTGTTTTGATGCTATGCAGGAGTTCTATTCAAAAAAGGTAGAAAGATCAGTTTGAGTATTCTATACATTTTCTTCTCAACAAGACCTTTGTTTCAGAATCTCTTAACAAGCACTAAACAGTTTTGTTACTGAGGTTTTACAGAGTCACAGCATCTCATTTGAGATCCAAGTAGAGGCAGCCTAGTTTACAGCAGAGGTGACTGAACTGCTTTTGGCACATGCAACACACAACTCATTACAAATTGCGGCTTTAGGCTGCAACTGTCCCAAGACTGCCACTATGCATTCCAGATACATTGTAAAACCACAATCTCAGACTTGCCTGACTACTTTAGTTCTTTTCCCATATTCCCTTTTGGCACAGGATACTTATCTACCTCAATACTAGGCTGTCTCTTGTTCCAACTATTAACTCACGGTGGCAAGAGGAACAAATAGAAGCAAAGAAATAACTACTGTTCTGTAGGAACATTTCTACAGAGGCAGTATTTCATGCAGTATTGTGTCAGCAAGAACTCTGGCCACTCATTTCCAGGAAAACTGCTATCACTGGTTAAAATTAAGTGCTGAGACTCTTCTTCCTCTCCCAACATCTACTTTATATACTAGGAGTGAAGTTTTTATTTTGTTTGGAAACAATTTACATACAATATTGAAATACAAAATGTGTAAGACAATCTCTCTTTCCCACACTAGCACTGCTGCTAAGATCAAAACTGTGATGTGAAAGTTGTCAGATAGACCAGAGTTATAAAAACCTGGCACTAAGACTGCTTTTGTGTCCAGAATTTAGGTCATTTAATACTTAAGTACCTGATTTACAGACATAAAATGGTACTTTGATATCCAATTGTCAAGCAATTATGCCTGCTGCATTGTGGAAACCTGGTTATGGCCAAGTTGAAAAATCTGCCTTTTAATCTGTATTCCAAAAGAGCAAGAAAATTAAAAGTACAGATTTACATTCATATTGTCTTAGACTAAATTGAAAAGGAAAGTTTCCAGCGAAGGGAAAGTGTGTATGGTTAGCAGACATAACATAGTATACCAGTTGAAAGGAGTTGTGAATACTAGAATCATGGCTTTACAATGTAAATATACAGCAAAACCCAGCAATCAGAATACTTTCTGCAAACCATAAACATGACTGAATAAATGTAGTAATAGTGATAGAATCTGTAAATATCTACTTCTTATATTTACAGCTAAGAGAAGAGCCTATAACCTGAAATATTAATTTTATTTTTTTAAAACAGATTTAAAACAGATTCACTTTCCAAAGCAATGATAATCAAGCATGCCTTATAGTGAAACCATTTTGCTCTCCACAACTTTGGCCATTTTATTGATGTTGTGACGATGTATCCCATGCTTTATGGGAATATGACATAACTGGAGTATGTTTTATGCTACATGTGCCATGTAACATATCTCTGTAAAGGTTATGGTTTACTGAATCTATTCATCCTATTTGTACACATATATCATTTTTTGTTATGAATACTGGCTGTATACTTGCTTGATTTCTAAGCAAGCTTTGTAAGGCATTTGATCAGCTTCTTTAGAAAGGAATTCACAAAGTTAAGTGCCCAATAAAGAAGCACTCACGGAACAATGCATCTTGGAATACTCCAATCCATATAAGAAGTCTTCCTGGAGACATACAAGATACCATGTGGGCAATGGCTTCTGCCTGTAAAAACTGTGAGTCATGGATGGATATGTGACTTGCCCAGGTGACTCCAGAACTCTATCTTGGAGCTGGACTTTGCAAAGGCGAGAGGAGGGGGTCTCCACCCACAAGAGAAAGTCTATTGGTCTTCAGCTGGCTAAAGAGAGAGCCCTCCACCCCCAAAGATACCTGAAAGAAACTGGAACAAAGGACAATACCTACAGGGGGTGTGAGTGATTGCTGGACCCAGACTAGCAGGAGACTAGTCTGTAAAAGGAAGCTTACTGGAACTGTTGAGGTGTTATTTGTATTAAGTTTCTTAGACATAGACTTACATGTTCTATTTTATTTTACTTGGTAATTCACTTTGTTCTGTCTGTTACTACTTAGAATCACTTAAATCCTACTTTCTGAATTTAATAAAATCACTTTTTACTTATTAATTAACCCAGAGTATGTATTAATACCTGGGGGGCAAACAGCTGTGCATCTCTATCAGTGTTATAGAGGGTGAACAATTTACGAGTTTACCCTGTATAAGCGTTATTCAGGGTAAAACAGATTTATTTGAGGTTTGGACCCCACTGGGAATTGGGCACCTGAGTGTTAAAGACAGGAACACTTCTGTACGTTGTTTTCAGTTAAGTCTGCAGCTTTGGGGCACGTGGTTCAGACCCTGGGTCTGTGTTGGAGCAGACCGGGGTGTCTGGCTCAACAAGACAGGGTGCTGGAGTCCCAAGCTGGCAGGGAAAGCAGGGGCAGAAGTAGTCTTGGCACATCAGGTGGCAGCTCCCAAGAGGGTTTCTGTGATCGACCCGTCACAGATGTTACTATTAAATATTTGTATTTCAGTAAGGCCAAGATGTCCCAGTCATGATCATGGACCCCTCTGTTCTGGGCACTGAGCAATCACACAAAACAACAAGATCCTCACCCCAATGAGTTTACAATCTAAGGCAGGAATCCTACAAGTTGCTTTGTGCAGACGAGCCCATATACCAACACAGACACACACTGAACTCAGCAGGGCTCTGCCCATATGAAGAAGTTTGCATAATCAGGACTAGAGGTGGTCAAAAAACATTAAGTGTTTTCCATGAAAACTTCTGAACAAAACAGAATTGTAATGTTGTTTTTTTTAACAAATGAAAAATGTGTTTCATTTTTTTGTTCCTGACCTAGGAACAAGTCCCTGCTCCAAAGCAGGGATTCAAATCTGGGTTTCCCTGCACATCCCAGGTAGGTATCCTAACCACTGGGCAAAAGGTTAAAGGGAAGTGGGATGGAGAAGGAGGGCACCACCGACAACAGCTTTTTTTGAATCATTTCCTTTGCTTTTACTAAAAATACCCCAAACAAAATGTTTTATTTTATTTATTTTTGTGTGCTTGTGGAACTGCCAACAAACTGGGGGGGTTATTTACCCAGTTCTACCCACAAGTTTTTTGATTCATTGAATTAAAGAAACCCCCCAGAATTTCCAAGAAAATACAAATTTTCCATGAAAATATGTTTGATGAAAAGTTTTAACTAGATCTCAGAGTCCCTGAGTCCTGGCTCCAGCCTGAGCCCAGAAGTCTACACTGCAGTGAAATAGCCCCGCAACCTGATCCCCACAAGCTGGCATGGGCCAGTCATGAGTTTTTAATTGCAGTGTAGACATATTTGTAGAAACACCAGACATTTTGTACTTTCCATATAAAATTATGGAAACTTTTTAAATTTGAAGAAAGAGAACTTCTTAAAAATTATGTAGGATTTCAGTGCCACGTTGTACACTTTTAATAATAAAATTAGGCCTCTTCAACCTCCTACCCTGATATGATAGTTAAAATTAAACTACTTTTGGCATTTTTGATGAAAGGACTCAAGAAGTCTGAAGAAGCAAAATGGAAAGAAGGATTTTAGTTTAATTTTAACTGGGTAAAACTTAATGGTACCTTTCCCCCTCCCAACCACAGCTTCTGAAAATAAGGGAGAGCAATTTTTGAAGTCTAAGGCAGTGAGGAACACTCAATAAAAATTCCATACATTAGTAGTTTATAAATATGAAAACATGAGTTTATAGAAATTTCCCTCTATGCTTTCACTCATCACCATTTCACATATCATATTGCATATTAACTCATCTTGGCATCCATCCATCCATTTATCCAATCACCATAATATCTAGACTTGGAGTAGATCCCACCTTGTTACTGAAGCAAAGAGTCGTTCTCAATAAAAATAAAACAAATGTTATCTTGAATCAGAGTGCAGGCCAATTTATATATATTGGGACTTCAGTAGTAGCTTACAGATGTGAGGAAACTGTAGCCTTTCAAGATTTAGAAGAGACTAAATAGTTAAACACTCTCTGAACTTTATAGGCACAATTACATTCCCTCTCCGTTACATTCTTACATATTAAGTTTTTACAGTAGAGCAGGAGGCTTGCTTTATGTATTCTATAGTTAAAACCATTTCCTTAAGTTTCAGGTTGTTTTTTCAATAAACTGAAAAGAAAGCAACGAATTTAATGGCAAATAATTTGAGATCATCAATATCTAACCATTTTATTACTAAAGTAAATACATATATGTATATGAATATACTGTCCCCAACTCAACAGCTTTAGTGTCCAGTCACTCCAAAATTCAATATTCTGGTGGTAAAGCAATTAAGTTATCCTTACCTTCAGAATTATTCTTATATCTTCTTTATTAGAATGTCCAGCTATTTGAGTTACTCTGTATTCTAACCACTGCTGAACTATTGCTTTCTCTTCTGCAGTACTTCCAAGTAGCTGTTCTTTCTTAGCTTGTTTGACTAGATGGGTGGCTATAGTAGTCAATCCTGTTAGACTGGGACCATTGTTTGTTTGAAGAACTGGAATCTAGAAGAAAACAAATACCATGTAAGTCTGTCATGTTCAAAGGTTAGCCTTTGTTAAACAACCTCATTATATGGCATCCCAGTATGTTCACTTTTAGTTAGGCAATTAAAAATATTAATGCTAAGAATAATACTTCACATGGAAAATATTTAAATTAATTATTCTTAATCCTTGGGTTGGTTTTTTTTTAGTTTCCATTGCAGGAAGAAAAAAAATATATATACATGCAAGACAGAACATATACATAGGGTATTTCTAGTTCAATATAACCAACGCATGCCAAAATCAGTGAGAGCATCAGAATAAGAATTATCGTCTACCAGAAATCTTCATAGGTAGCCTTTGATACACATTTTCAAGTGTAAAAATAAAACTTCAGACTATAGAATCAGCAAATATCCAGCTTTTCTGGACAGCCACAAATAAATCATACCTGTCAGACTTTTTCAATGCTTATTCTAAATAACTGCTTAACGATTGTGAAAGTTGTGACTTTACACACAGTTAGGTGTAGGGACATAACTCAGCAAGACAGATGACTAGAGTTATACAAGTCTAGTGACTGACTAAGTTACTCGGAGGAAGCCGTTTCAGGAGCAACAGCAAATGTGTTGTTTCACCTTAAAAAAAAAAAAAATTCTGCATCACACTTCTCCATGCTTAGGGTTAAGCTATAGTTTAGTGTCAACCTTTAAAAATCTTAATTTATAGTACTGCAATTACTTGGGGTTTTTTGTGATACCCTTTAAATATAGCACATGTTCTCTGTTCCTGTGAACTCCTATACAAATAATTGTCAAGTCGTTCAACCACCTCCTGAAGAGACTTTGCCAGGTAACTGTAACAGCAAATGTTGCTCCAAGAGGAGAAAAGGAGATACAAATGCTGTATCAATCTTTACCCCATGCTAAGGAAGTCTGAGCACAGTTCAAGTAATAACAGTGGAAACTAAGAGACTCACACTTCAAGAGCACCCTGTGTTTCCAATAGTGTGCCAGTGAATTAAGCTAATTTGGAATAAGGCACACTTATTCTGGAGTTATAGCATTCACACATGGAGTTAATCAGGAATAGCTAAATCCAAAATAACTCCCAGTGTAGAAAAACCCTTAATTAATCTGCATCCTCCTTTTTGTTTTGTGAAGCTCATTTTGATGTAAAACTGTTCTGTGCCTTCACCTGGACTCTGTAGCCTCCATATTGAACTGAAAAAATCTTGCACCTAGCAGAGGGATAACAATGGCGGTTCGATAAAACCCGATGACCTCTCAGTCAAATAGAATCACCCTACAACAGTGGTTCCCAAACTTGTTCCGCCGCTTGTGCAGGGAAAGCCCCTGGTGGGCTGGGCTGGTTTGTTTACCTGCCGCGTCCGCAGGTTCGGCCGATCACGGCTCCCAGTGGCTGCGGTTCGCTGCTCCAGGCCAATGGAAGCTGCGTGGGCCGAGGGATGTACTAGCCGTCGCTTCCAGCAGCTCCCATTGGCCTGGAGCAGCGAACCGCGGCCACTGGGAGCCGCGATCGGCCGAACCTGCGGACGCGGCAGGTAAACAAACCAGCCCAGCCCGCCAGGGGTTTTCCCTGCACAAGCGGCGGAACAAGTTTGGGAACCACTGCCCTAGACCAAAGAGCTGGCTACAGCCCATGGAAAAACAGTTCTCCCAGGTGGGTTGGTAACCAATAAACAAGTCACTTGATGGGGATTTGAGGCTGACCTGCAAACTATAAAAGGACAAGGTCTGCCCTGTACAACTCTTTCTCAGTTACCAGAGTGAGAAGGCAAGAATGAATAGCGGAGAAAAGGGGAGCAGCAGAATCATGGACTCTCTATACAGATGCTGATCAAATTACAAAAGTTGAGTCCATATTTACCAAATTCAATAAAACACGAGATATAGAAGTCAAACCTACTGTTGTCTAATTCTAAGTACTGTCCTCATCACTGTAATACAACCATCAATTCAATGATGAAAACCATGAAATTGGACAAGAACTAACAAATTTCACACCAAAAGGATTTCCTGGCTTTGTATTAAACTTTATCATAATCACTGAAAACATATGTAATGAAAAAGTTAGTAGGCCTTTATGTATAGTTGTACTTCAAATTGTAAAAAGAAAAATTACCTATTTTGCTCATCTGAGCACCCTGAAAGTACAAAATGTAATAGGCATATATTATCTGAAATACATTTAAAACTAGCAATTACAGTTAACATTTCTGATCCTAACAATAATTGATATTCCTAGAGAAGTCATCTGTGACTATATTAATTTAGTTTAAGATACCAAACCAAATTTCATCTTGTTACGTGTACAACTTTTAAAACCAAGAAAATGTCTAAACATACAATATTTTCTTCTAATTATTAAAGCAGCATTATAGAAAATGGAAAACTGGCTTCAGTTCTTAATACCAGTCTTCCATACTGCCAGTGCCACAAACTATATCACTTCAGGCTGTACGTGTGGGCAATTCTTATAAAGGAAATCAGTAATGTAGTGTGAATTAACCCTATGGTTTTATTTGACAAGACAGACAACCATTCTGTCCATGACTTTCAACAGTGGGTAAGTATAGTGTACAATATTCTTTGAAGTCATTCAGTAAGAAACTGATTGGAGTATGATGGCACTACAGAAAGCATGCAGTGGAGCACCCATTTCTCTCCACAAGATCTTGCCTCTCATTGGGGACTTGAATTATCATTAAGTATCTTAAACAAAATAAAGGCATTAGACAGCACCTATTCTAATTATTAAACCAGATCATAAACCTAAGAACTATGTTGCTATTTTCATGACAGAGACCCAAACTTTAAAAAGGGTAAGGTCCAATCAAACAAACAGAATCTGTGTCCCCTGTAGATATCCCGCTCAGCAGTAACCAGCAGTTAGTTCTTCTCTTGCAAAAAGTAGAAGAAATGTACTACAGCTAAACTTTTGAGACTTTTAAAAAAATCATGTAGAAAATGAAGTAACATTGATCTAATTAAACAAGACTTCTGAATAGTTGGAAGTTTGTGATATTTCAATTAATATTCTGAAGCAGAAGAATCAAGTTATATTTCAAAAATGGTTCATAAAGATTGTATGCCAAATACTGTTGGCATTTAAGCATTAAGCATATTTCCAGAGGGTCTAAACTAATTCCTGATCTAATTTTAAAAGGGCATCACACATCTAGTTTTTCCAGTGATAACAGCTACCTGATGTACTTCCTTCCTTCAGATTTTATGAAGTTAATGATCTCATGTTCACTGTCACACAGTCAATATTCAAAGTACAACAGATATTCAAGAAGGAATTTTCTGCAGTATGTTACTACTTTTAGCTGTTGGATACGATCAGATCTCCAGAATCTGAATTAAGGAGAGACTACTTTCCTCATTGTTACACATAATTATGCTTCACTAGATTTGGTTTCAACTGGAAGACCATGAGTTTTGTTGATTGTCTCCTAATGCCAAAATAGAATAGATTTCTAATTATAGGAATCAAAATTCAGTGCTGAGTATTATTACTGAACAATTAAAAACCTCTTCAGCAAATAAATGCACGGTACACAAATGCATATTGAGGTCAACACTGAGGAGCAAAGGATTACACAAATGTGCATTCAGAGTAACTCAGTGGCAGTACCATTGTACTCAGCAACAGGAGTGTGGCAACAACTACTTGCTTACAGCAGTACTGAGCCAGAAGTCTGCTCTTTCCAGGCAGTAAAAACTGATAAAGGTTGCCATGTAGAGAAGATAGAATGAATCAATTATGCCAACCCTAAATACAAAATATTTTGTATTGCATACCTGATAAAATAGTATACCAAAAATTTCAGAGGTAAAACAGAAAAATAGATATACATTAATAAGAAAATATGATAAAGAATACATCTTGTGCATCTGGCTGATCTAGTTTGAATTGAATGATTTCAAAGCTGCCAGAAACAAACTTGAACATACCATAGTCTTAAAACATAATGCTGAAAAACCAAGCTACCCATTCCCCATATTGATATTATAAATAAAATGCTACCTTCTCCATTGATTGATCAACAACTCTAGAGAACATGGTATGTTTGCAAGAACAGGAAATGAATATCACTTTACAATAACTCAAAGGCCTGAGCATAAAGGGCAGGCAAAGTTGGGAAGAATGAAATTAATATGTAAGTGTTTTGGGCCAGATTTCAGGGTACTTTGATTTTATATTGGCAAGCCCATTTGTTATTGTGAGGGCTCTGTGTCTGTCACAGAGGTCGCAGAAGTCATGGATTCTGTGACTTTTCACAACATTTGTGACTTCTGCTGCGGCCTCCTCAGGTGGCCCTTGGGACAGCCACACCTGTCGCTGCTGGAGCAGCTCTGCAGCCAGTCACACCGGCTGCTGCAGCTGGGGCGGTCCCCAGGCAGCCAGAGCAGCCGCTGCTGGGGCAGTCCCCGGGCAGCTGCTGGGGCAGTCCCCGGGCAGCTGCTGGGGCAGTCCCCGGGGTGCCCCTCCAGCAGCAGCCCCCCAGCTCCCACGCCAGCAGCGATCCCCCAGGGTTTACCCTCCCTAGTAGCTCCCCCTCCCGCTGATTTAAATTAAATTAAATTAAATTAATGGAGATACCCTATCTCCTAGAGCTGGAAGGGACCTTGAAAGGTCATTGAGTCCAGCTCCCTGCCTTCACTAGCAGGACCAAGTACTGATTTTGCCCCAGATCCCTAAGTGGCCCCCTCAAGGACTGAACTCACAACCCTCGGTTTAGCAGGCCAATGCTCAAACCACTGAGCTATCCCTCCCCCCTTAGTCAAGGGTATTTATAGTATAAGTCATGGACAGGTCACAGGGCTCTGAATTTTTGTTTATTGCCTGTGCCCTGTCCATGACTTTTACTAAAAATACCTGGGACTAAACCATAGCCTTAATTATTGTCCCTTTCAGGTGGCCCCATGCAATGTTCTCCTTGCAAATGTGCTTCCCAGTTATGCACTATTTCTATACTTCAACATTAAGGGGGAAGTGTCTGTTGCATTTTAGGCCTTGTCTGCAAATGGGTCTTTGGATAGATTTAATTATTTCACAGTATTATAATTTACAAAGATACTTAAATCTGTACAATCACTAAAGTGGACAAAGTTATACCAGTAAAAATGCCTTATTTATATGAATAAGCTATACCAACACCAGCATACTTCACCCACAGTAGGGGATTATACTGCTTGAACTACCTACATCAGTTTCAATGTAGTTAAAATGTTGCAAAGACAGCCCGTGGACAAACTTTTATTAACCTTTGGAGCTGCTGCAAGGCTACTTGTTGCCCCAGCTATGAGGGCCAGAGGGGGTCTCTGGAGAGGGAGTGGTTTCTGAGCTCTGTAACTTTTGGGGTAATTACGGGTCAAAGAGAGTGCGCTACCAGACAGCCCACATTTAGATTTGATACTGCTTTTCACTGACTAAGCCTATGCAATGTTGTTGTAGCTGGGTTGGTCCCAGGATATGAAAGAGAAGAGTTGGGTGAGGTACTGTTATTGGACCAACTTCCGCTAGTGAAAGAGACAAGCTTTCCAGCTCCACAGAGCTCTTCTTCAGGTGTGTAAGTCGAACCAATAAATAAATGCATCCTGCACTGCGGCAGGGGCTGATCCCTTTGGCACCCACAGCTGGGGGTGTCTCTGGGCACGTCACCCACAGGCACCGTGGCCCTAACGCAAAGCCTAGCCCGGGGGGGCCTTTTGGTGAGAGCCGGCATGAGCGAGCCCAGCTGGCTCCGTCAGTTTAGACCCGGCCAGAATCTAATCGCAGCTGCGGGAGGTTCCTGTCTTCGCGCTCAGCCCTGGACGTGCTGCCAGGGGAAGGGGAAGCCTCCTGCCCCCCTCCCCCTACGGCGCCCCTTTAGCGGGGAGGAGGCCACAGAAACTCACCGCCTCTAACTGGGGACTCAAACGGCCAGAGACGGGGGGGGGGGCGGGGGTAACGGGGCCGCACCGCGTAGCGCTCGCCAAAGGGAGAGACGGACGAGCGCGAGGGCAGCCCGTTTGTTGCGCGCGCACATGCCCGAGTCGGCCCCCAGTTCTCCCCTCGCATCCTTCACCTTCCGCTCCTCCCGGGCACTGTACTTGTTCCCTTTCTTCAGGCCCAGGAGCTTCTCTAACAAAAGCAGCTCCTCCGGCCCGGGCCCCGCCGCAGCTGCCATCTTTGGAGACAACCCGCCCGGGAAAGGAAGAGGAAGAATGACGAGTCCCGCAAAACTAACAATCTCCAGCGCGATTAGACAGAGGGGCCCCACCTCCGCCTCCCCCTAAGTAACGTCTCCATCCATTGGCGGAGGAAGGGGGGAAAGACAAGACTGGCCGAGCCCAGGAACATAATAATCTGCGCCTGCGCCGAGATGAATGTGGCTTAATAATGATAGGCGCAGTAGAAAGGGGAGGGGTCACGTCTCAGGCTGAAGGAGGCGCGTGAAGCGCATGCGCAAAGGGGAGACAGGCGGAGTACATTCTATGAAGCTTGATTTACGCGTGCGCAAAGTGAAGGGGCTGGGGTGAGGAAGAGTCTCGTATGCTAATCAGGTCTGTGATGTAGCCAATCAGGGGGGCTAATACTGCTGTCCTCCCTCCAGGGACTGGCAGCGCGACAGACGCAGACCGCCCCTAGGCTGAGCCGCTCCGTGCCAGGTGCCCCTGCCTAGGCAGTCTCCAGCCTATTTTTATCTCACGAGATCATACCCAATTAGAGCATTTGTGTAAAAGAGGGGTTCATTGAGGCTGAGATTTCTATTATGGTTTTGCACTTTATCAATTTTGCTTAAAGTGTTAGTCTATTTTATTGCCTATTTCATGGGTTTTAAAATTAGGGGTGATAGATAGTTTATAGGCATTTTTAAGGGGACCTCCTCTAGTGCTGGCGACAGAAGAGGAGTCAGTACAAATGCTAGGCTTTCTGAGGCCATTGACAGATAAATTGTAGAACCAGCCACTCCTTGAATTTCAAAATTTAGACTCAGGGACTATTGAGTTATCATTATGGTATTAGTCATAACAAGATTAGGGGAATAACAGGAGTTATACATGCCTATGGAATTATAGTACCTATACATGCCTATGGAGAATCAAGTACACTCCTCTTGATTAGATTGTAATTTTACAATCTACCTTGATTAAGAGGGTAGCACAGGGGTCGGCAACCTTTCAGAAGTGGTGTGCCAAGTCTTCATGTATTCACTCTAATTTAAGGTTTTGCGTGTAAGTAATACATTTTAACCTTTTTAGAAGGTCTCTCTCTATAAGTCATTATTATATAATTGAACTATTGTATATAAAGTAAATAAGGTTTTTAAAATGTTTAAGAGGCTTCATTTAAAATTAAATTAAAAATGTAGATCTTATCAGTTTAATGTGATTCTTGCCCTTGCTTTTCCTTGCTGAGTTTTCCAATGTCTGGCACGTATTTGGATACTTTAAGCTACACACAGACTTCTGAGTGATCAGTTGTTAACCAGCTCCAAGAGGGACAGAGGACAGATTTCATGTCTGAAAATACCTGTTCACACAGGTATGTGGATCCAAATGCTGAAAGCATTGCAAACACAGTTTTCTTCAAACAGTTAAATTTCACTGGCAGGGACGTCCAGCAGGTCAGAATAGAGGCCCCATGATCTCTCTCAGTAGCTCCAAGTGCACTCCGCAGATATCCAAACTTTGATGCCCACAATTCTGAGCTTTTAACTGAATGAGCTGCATTTCAAAATCTTCAACACCCATCCACTGAAATACAGACAAATCCAAGTTGCTTTTGTTGAACTTTTCAGGTTTAATTAGAAAATAAAGCATTGGGCCAAATCGCTGGAAATGTTGAAATCTGTCAGAAAATTCTGATTCCAGTTCTTGAATGTACATTCCAATCTCATCGACACTGACAGTGCAACGTGTTGATAGCTCTTTTATGTGTTGGAAGTAGCGGAAAGTCGAAGTTCGAATACCCCGAGAAAAAACTGCTAGTTTTACAACAAATACCTTCCAGACTTCATAAAGATTCAGAACCATTTGCCCTGCACCCTGGAGACAGAGGTTGAGTTCGTTTAGGTGAGCAGTGATGTCAGTTAGAAACACGATCGTACACAGCCATTTGTCATCATCCAGTTCGGGGTAGTTTTGTCCTTTTTCCGACAAAAAGGCCTTGATTGCATCAAAACAGTTTATAAAGCACTCCAAAACCTTGCCACGACATAGCCACCGAATGTTGCTGTGAAGTGGAATGTTGTTATAAGCACTGTCCATCTCTTCTAGCAGTGCTTGAAACTTGAGTCAAAGCAGATCAAGCAACAAGGAAATTCACAATTTGCACCACTGTATTCATCACCTGATTAAGCTCTGAATTAGAAATTTTAGCACACAGATTTTCTTGATGGATGATACAGTGAAATTTGACTGTCGGGCGGCCAATTTGATCTTCAAGTAACTTTACAAATCCCCTCTGTTTTCCGACCATGGCAGGAGCACCATCTGTTGACATACAAAATATTTTTCTGATGTCAACTCCTCGTTCTTCCAAATGGTTTACAAAACTTTCCACTATATTTTCCCCCTTTGTTGTGCCATGCAGGGGTTTTAGGCAACAAAGTTCCTCTTGGATTTCATTGGAAGCACAATATCTTGCAGCAACTACCAAACATGGAACATCATTTATATCCACGCTCTCATCAACTGCAACGCTAAACACTGCTGTGTCCTTTAATGCAGTTGTCTGCTTTTTGTTAATGTTTTCTGCCATTTCGCTTACGTGTCTTTCAACTGTTCTGGCAGAGACAGGCAGTTCTTTTATTCTAGATACGATCGTATCTTTCTTTGGCAAATCATTGAACAAACTGCTCCAAACTGCTGAGAAAAACTTCTTTTATATATTCCCCACCTGTAAACGGCTTTCCGTTTTTTGCAACACACTGTGCAATCTTGTAACTTCCTTCTGTAGCTTGAATTTTACTTACCCTTAAGCAGTTAAAAGCACTGCTTTGCTTCTCATATCCTGCTACTGCCTTTTTGATCAATTCCGTCTTGTCTGCTTTGTCAAGAAAGGTTTCTCATGCTTTGTTTGAAAACTCGATGTGCGACAAACTTTCACAACAACACTTTCACAACAGAAAGCACAAACAGCACAGTCCTTCTTTTGAATAAATCCAAATGTGTCTGTCCAAGAAGGCTGAAATGAACGGATATCTAACTTTGCTTTCTTAGGAGATGACATTTTGTCAAATGTACTCCTCAGCTCACAGTGGAAAAAAAAAAATCGGGCAGCTGCAGAGCACTGGACCGAGGCCAGGAGCAGAGCCCCGGGCTGGCAGCCGGGACCCCAGGCCGGCAGCCGGGACCCCAGGCCAGCAGCGGAGCCACACGGACTGGTGGCCGGGACCTGGGGCCGGCACCAACAGTGGGCTGAGTGGGGCCAGCGGATGGAACCCTGGCTGGGAGGGGGCCAGCAGTCGGAAACCCAGGCCAGCAGCGGGCTGAGCGGGGCCGCCGACTAGGACCCCGGCTGGCAGGGGGCCGGCGGCTGGTACCCCAGGCCAGCAGTGGAGCCCTCAGGACTTGTGGCCGGGACCCCGGCTGGCAGGGGGCCGGTGAACGAAACCCCAGGCCGGCAGCAGAGCCCCGAGGCTGGAGGCCAGGACCCGGGCAGTGTGAGTGCCACTGAAAATCTGCTTGTGTGCCGCTTTTGGCACGCGTGCCATAGGTTGCTGAACCCTGGGGTAGCACATAGCTGCACAGCCACGGAAATGAACAGTCTTCCCTTGTTCTGCAGGGAGGAGTAAATTGCTTCACCCCTTTTCACAGAGCATCTTACTTTGCCTATGCACCTGGCCAGTTATTGTGCCTGGTGAGTATGGAGGCCAAGGGGCAGAGCTGGGGATTCTCCTACTCCCTGCCCAATCTGTCCATTTGTTCACAAGGAGAATATTGGACAAGCGATCTTCCATTTGCTCTTCCATTCACTGCTTGAGTCATGTTCTAAGTAGGGCTGAGGAGCATAGCCCAGTAAAGGCTGTGACAGTTTGACCCTATGTGTGCAAAGCAAGAGATAAGATTTATTGGTTTGAATTATTGATTTGTAATGATTTAGGTAAAAAGGCAAAGAGAAAAAAGTAGATAACTGAACTATACTGGTCTACATAAAGGTCATAGTTCCATAATTTATTTGGGCCAGATTCTGCCTCCTTTCACTGAATAGTAATTTACTGTATATGTAGTCTTATTTGGTCTGCTCTCAGAATAAGATAACACTGTTTGAGTGAACGCCTGGCCTTCCTGAAGTCAATGAAAACACTCCTATTGATTTCAGTAGGGCTAGGATTTCATCCATTGTGAGTAAGGATGCAGAATTTGACCTTTTATTTTTAAAGCAGGTGGAATAATATAAAAGGAATGTAGCTGGGATAAGAACTCAGGAGTCCTTATTCTCAGTGCCGTATTTGTTCCACTAGACCACATTGTTCTCTAACTGTGTCAATTAAGCATTTATCTTGCTCACAAGAGGTCCATTGGCTACGTATGTACCATCTTGCTTTCTTGATTGTATTTTTTATCATTGAGAAATACCACAAGTTTTAACTAGAAAACATATTACTAAATTAATATATAGTATTCCTCTGCTCTCATACTTTTTAAAAAAATCAGAGGAATAAAAAGGAGAGAAACTTTGTAAATAGTTTAACATCTACAGTTTGTCTTCAATATTATTATGAGCACTAGAAACCTGATAACTTCAAAGTAACTCAGTCCAAGAATGCATACTGTATTGTGTATTTTAATTACGTGCTGCCCTTCTAAGTTAAAATGCTACAATGTTGTCTTGAATTTTTCTCATGCATCATAAATATAATATTTCTCGGTTTTGATGTTACACTTGTAAAGTATAGTCCTCAGGCTACATGAAAAGAATTATCAAACTTTTTCACTGTCACTGAATTGCTTTTTAAATTTGTTAAAAATAATTCATAGATTCTAGGACTGGAAGGGACCTCGAGAGGTCATCGAGTCCAGTCCCCTGCCCGCATGGCAGGACCAAATACTGTCTAGACCATCCCTGATAGACATTTATCTAACCTACTCTTAAATATCTCCAGAGATGGAGATTCCACAGCCTCCCTAGGCAATGTTTTATTTAATCCACTATCAGCTATCTACATTGAAATCTGGAGTGGACGAGAGCTCGGCGTATAAAATCATAAATGTTAGAGATTGGTAATCTAAAGGGTGTTTTCTATTAAGCTATCTGCCAGGCCGGTGTATAGGCCTAGACACAGGATGAATCATGTATCAACCTGATATTATACTTTTAGTAAAAAAAAATGTAGCAATCCTATAGGACCCTGTTTATAGGAATTAAGAAGTCCTGCCATACTGATACATAACTTCCATTCACTTCTCCTGAGAAAGGTGTGCCTGGCAAGCATCCTTATAGTTCAAAGGCATATTTTGACAAAAGGCAATGTTCAGATTGTTTTTATAAAATTGCACTTTAGTTTGAAAAATTGTTCTAACTTGGCAGTGTTTTTAACTGTAAACCTTTAAACTCTTCAATGTTGGTTTCTGCTGTGGTTTTGGTGTGCCAGTGTTCTACTGGCATTTCAATGCAGTGTCAATAAATTACATGAGGAATTTGTGTAGAGTTTGTTAAGTTGCAGCACAGCAGTTAAATATTCCATTCCTGTATATTTTAAAAGTCATTTGTTCCAGATGCTTGAAATACATAGGAAAAAAGTGATATTTGTGACTCTCCATGAGCTGAAAAATAAACAATATAGTAACAGATGTACCTATATGTTACATACAGTTGTATTGTAAGTTTATAGTTGAAATGTTTTGGATCTTTTATGATGAAAGCCATATAAACATGCAATATTAGTAAATATTGCACACTACATCTGTCTGTGACAGTTCTAAAAATGGGCTTCCTATTTCACCTAGATGAAAAGATTTGTAATAGTTGTTTCTAGTCTTTGTTTTGATTTTCATTTCTTCTCTCCTTCCATTTAAATCCTTTCAAGTGTTTGGAAGACCAGACTTTACAGCTTACTTACATATACATAATTGTTTACAGTTTTTATAATGATTTTCTCTTGACCGAAAGGCTGCTTGGCAATATTTGTAATCCTGTCTTTTCTCATGAACAGTTCTGCATCATTCCAGTAGGTGGAGCGTTGTGATTAAATCTGCAAAAGAAACTTGACCCAAAGTAAAATAATTCACCACAGAGTTGGTGGGGGAGGAGAGATATGATGAAGTGCACTTTGCTTAGAGGTATCAATGTCCTGTATGCATACTTGATACACAAAAATCTGTATCAAGACTCTCACTCTCAATGAAAATAACTTGAAAAAAATAGATTCTGTCAAATGGAACACTGCTCTAATCTGCTGTTATCATAGTCAAGTTTTAAATCCAAAATACCTGAGGTTATAAATTAAATGTCAAATATAATTAATTTGGCACTTGAAAGATGAAGTGGATGACTGTCCTTTGGAGAAAGCCTGACAGCTTTATGTATGTCACATTGGTATCTGTTAAAATGAGCTTTACATGCCAGAAAATCCTAGTGTGTCATATTGCTGTTAGCTGTACCATAATTTTGTCAATGTAACTTTAAGTCTCAAAATAGTTCTTGCATTAATTGTCCAAGGCTTCTGAAAAATAATATAAATAGGTATTATGTATCTAATCTATGCTAAATGCTGATTTTATTATAAATAGAATGTGCAATGTACTACTTATTGTATTAAATTTTATCCTGCAAATACCTTCTCTGGTATGTGTCTGTATTTTATATATATATATATATATATATATATATATATATATATATATATATTATACAGATGGGGCAAATCATATGCCCTGTGCTGAACCTGGGCCCAGACCTTTTGTAGTTACAGTTGGGATACAATCCTTCTACTATCTTCTGAACTCTGCAGTAACATCCACATCCCCTGCACTCGCTCTCTGCAGGGAGGTTTTTATGGTAGATATATGCAATCTAAGATTGATTGACTCTACTCCTTCTCACCCACCTTCCCTCTGTGTCCCTCATAAACAGAATGGTCACAACAGACCCTTTGTGCATCCCATGCTTCCACCTTGCACAATGGAATTGTACTGGTTACACTGCTTATTTATTCATATATATCCATAAGGAAATGGAGGGGGTAGGATTTGCCCTGTAGACATTTATGTTATTAGTAATGTATAGTTGTTGAAATATGGCTTATTGATGATTTTATTTCCAACTCATGCAATGGAACTTCCCTAATCTAATCTTTATAATTAGCATAGATAACGGCAGTTTCTTTCCACTTCTGAGCAAATATTTATCAAGGAATCCTGTGGAAAAAATTTGATCATGTAATTAAAGAGTATATCACACATTAAAGACTATATCATAAAAAAGGAGGCTGAATTAAGGTTGCACGGGGGGCTGAATTAAGGTTGCTTACTTCTGGCATTTCCTACTGTTTTTAGTGCTTGTAAATGTTCTTTTAACTTCTTTGTGTGTAATGCGTGCACAATGTGTGTGTGTGTGTGTGTGTGTGTGTATATAAATTTGCATACACCCTATATATAATTGGTTTCTATTTCTTTTGCTAGCTGCAACAGGTTTTGATTTCTTCTCTTCCATGCAGTGGGTTTTGGATTAGCTATTCCCCACATTTGAAAGGGTTTAGCTGACAGCCTGGAGATAAAAAGCCCAAAATGTTCTCTTCAGTGAAAATCTTGTAAGCTAAATAAATGCGTTTATGTAGATATTTTATTGGTGCCCATTGCTAAAGTACATAGATGGTTCCTTTTGTAATTAAAAATAAAGATTTACACACTATAAACCTTTAAAATTGAAAGAAACATAAGAGCTTTGCATACTAACTGCATGGCAACCATTCAGTAGCAACGATGGGACCCATTCTACATGAGCAACCAAAACTTTGATTAAAGTAATTGAGAGTTTTGGGTGCAAAAGAAATGCATGTATTTGCAGGTGGTTTCCAGGCCTGTCCCTTTCAACACTGGCAGTACAATTGGCTTCCTAGCTAGCCAGTAGTCATCCTGCTCTGCTTGTACATCCCTATTCCTTCCATGGGGTGGTGGAATTGAGAATAGAAAGCAAGGTGCAGAAGTTAGTGTTGCTCTGAGCAACACTTACTTTCATGGACTCTTCTGTTGGAAAATGTGAGTTCTCCAGAAGAGCATGCTGCCTAAAGACCAGCACCATCCCCTTCCTGTCAGATGTGCCCCTTGCTTTTCTGCGGCACTCTAATATAGAGGGTCTTATGTGGGCTGGTGTGTACGTATCATGTAACAGCCATCTCTCTTCTCCGTCCCTGTGAATTCCATCTCTCCCCCATGCCACCAACTTTAACTCTCATTTGCCCCTCTCTGTACTGCATAGCAAAGAATATGCTTCTAGCCCCAAATCTATGTTAAGATTTAATGCTAAGTACTGTCAAAGCTATATATTTCCAGGCAATAATCAGGTGAATTCAAAAAATAACTCTAAAGTTAAGATCAACAGCCTTTGTCGTTTTGGTACTGCATTAACAAGGCTTAGTCTGAAGGTTGAGTGGGTTTTTCAGGCTGTTTGAATAGCCAGGAGTTGATTTTAGCCTAAGAACATTTAAAGTGGCAATTCTCCCTCTTTACTGACAACATCCTTACTCCCAAAGTGCAGCCCCAGAAGTAAAACAAGTGAGATTTGTCACATTCCAGAGGAGGCTGATCTCATGTACACATATAGGCTCCAATTCAGCAAAGCACTGAAGCATGTGCTTAATTCTATTGGTGCTAGGGTGGCAGTAGGATGTTTTTGTCCCATCACCAAATCCATGAACAAAACCTCACTTCTTATTTTCTCTCTCCCTTCTTCTGATACTGTTTCCATTGGAATGCATGGTGTTACATTTGGGCCCCCAATTAGGTTGTGGCTCTGGTTTGAAGTTCAGCTGCAGAGCCAAACCTAGAAAAGGGTTTGATAACTCCAAAAACTTGTCAGCTATTTTCAGGAGATTTAGGGCCAAAGCAGAGTTGGTTTTGGATGGGAGGGTCTGATTTTGGATCATGGCCAGTTTACAACTTTAAAATTTTTTTTTGTTTTATATTCAAAAAAATCTGACGTCCTAACAAAGATAATTTGGTTGTTACAGAAAGGAAAATTTCAAGTGTCAGGCAATGATTGCCTCCCTCACAAGGGAAAAGATGGACTTGTGCTTAATGGACATTATCTGGATTTAGAAGAGCTGTATTCTATCACCTTTTCAGCCCATACCCCCTAGATCAAATTCACCATCCCTTACCACTTTTTTGTCTTCCAGAATCAAAGATTTCATTAAAGGGAAAAAAAAACAAAACACCTAAAGTTAATTTCTTCCATGGGGTTCAGCAGTAAGGAAATGAGGAGAAGAGCTTACTGTTAGCCACAGAATGGACCAAATCATAGCTAGTGTAACTCCAGTGCTGATTGACCCAACAAGCTCTCTGAGGCAAGAACAGTCTTTTTATTCTGGTTGAACAGTACCTAGCACAATGAGGGATTCTGGTCCAGATTTGGGGTTCCTAAGCACTGCCATAATACAAATAATTGCTAATTTCCTAGAATAATTCCACTAATTTTAGTAAAAGTACACCAAGACTGAATATGGTCTTGGCATAGTTTATTGGTTGTGAATGTGATATACTTAATTATAGAAAATATAAGTTGTTTGTACCTGTAGTTAGAACAGGGGTCAGCAACGTTTGGCACGCGGCTCGCCAGGGTAAGCACCCTGGCGGGCTGGGCCAGTTTATTTACCTGCTGACGCAGCAGG